>NC_090648.1:152308087-152608087 GCF_040937935.1 Hyperolius riggenbachi
CGCGCGCAGAAAGGCAGGGCCTTTATGGTAGTCAGAGGAGGGTCAGCTGACCAAGCCGGTCAGCTGACAATTGCAACAACTTTCATTGGTCCAGCACTTAAGGGAGGTGCTGGAGAGCACTGGTGTATATATACTGGGTGCTGGGCATTCCTCTGGTGTCTGGCGTTGCGATCACTACGTGGTAGCACTCAGGCCTTGTCTGTATCTGTGTTCTAACATAGTTTCCAAAGGTGTTGACGACCACGAACCTCACACCTTAGCGCTAGGAATATTGAACTGTATTATTGTTATGACCTTCTGCCTGCCTGACTATCCTCCTGAACTCTGATTCTGTACCTTGCTATTTCTGATATCCTGTTGCCAAACTCTGCTCGTTCCTGGACTCTGTATTTGTATTCTGATTCTGTACCTCACTATTCTGATACTCTGTTGCCAAACCCTGCCAAACCTTGCCTGTTTACTGGATTCCATATCTGTCTCCTGAATCTGTACCGTATCTGTCTGTGTGTTAACGACCTGGATTGCCCGACCTCGAGAACTGGCCTTACTGTTAGAGGCAGTTCCCAGACCTGTTAGTGACACCCTCTCCCTGGTGTCACTCACATTCTGTCCTTCCTACTCTCAGCCTAGCTCCTCCCCCGGGAGAGTCTAGGCCTACGGAGGGAACTACTACTGTGCTATACTCAAAACATTACTGTTGCACTTAACACTCACTTGCTATCTTAGGTGTCCAGAGGTTAGTAGATATATCTGATTATCGGTGATACTGCAGATCATCAATAATCGGGTATATTCTGCATTCTCGGTGATACTGCAGATCACCGGTAATCAGACCCTCTCTATGTTACACCGATCGTTACAGAACGCCAGACCAAGATCCAAATGGACGCACACTCTGGCCGTCTGGGCGCACTTGCCACTTCGGTGGACAACATCAATCAAGTGCTGGGTACTCACAAGACTATGATTGAAGCCTTGTCAGGTTCTTTACAAACCCTCCAGACAGCAGTAGATGAGGTGCGATCCCCTCTTAGTTCTGATATACGCTTACCTGTACCCGAGAAATTTTCTGGTCACAGATCTGACTTCCGAAATTTTAGAAGTAGAGTGTTATCTTATTTTGAGTTGAGTTTGAGTTTTGAACTTCTGGAACAATGGCCCAAAGGGTCACATTTATTAAGACGTTGTTATCTGACGATTCTCAGACGTGGGCGTACAGTTTGCCCGCCGGAGACTTAGCCCTCACCTCTGTGGATGAATTTTTTAAAGCCATGGCAGTAATTTACGACGACTCAGACCTTGCCGCAACTTCTATAATAATAACTTCTGAGTGGAAGCTCAAGCTTTTGCGTCAAGGCAAGGGTCTGGTCGAGGATTAGGAGGTGGTCAGTTTCAGCCAGGTGGGACACTAATGCCCTCTTAGATTGTTTCTTATCAGGGTTGTCAGATGAGGTTTCCAATCTCATGCTAAGTCTGCCTGAACCTAAAACAGTCGATGAGGCCATTTCATCGGCCATTCGAGTCGACCGCAGACTACGCTACCAGAGACAGACCCGGGGTAGTAGTCATGTAAGAATGGTGTCCTACGCTGCGCCTCCAGTAACTCCACCTCCTCCTGTCTCGCCTCCACCCGAACCCATGCAGATTGGTCTGTCAAGACTATCTCAAGTGGAGCGGAAACGTAGGATGTCTGAGCAGCTGTGCCTTTACTGCGCAGAGGGGGGTCACAGAGTGCGTAATTGTCCCAATAAGTCGGGAAACGCTACCGCCTAGGAGTTGTAGGGGGTAACACCCTAGGCGCGCGTCTCTTACCCCTAGAAGATAAACGGTTACTTCTTCCTTGTACTGTTACTTGGGAAGATAAAACCGAGGTTTCCGAGGCCTTTGTTGATTCAGGCTCGGCAGCAAATTTTATGGATTTTGAATTTGCAAAGAAATTAAGTATTCCGGTCACCCCGGTAAAACCACCCATTCAGGTTACGGCAGTGGATGATTCCCCCCTGCATGGTAATCATCCACTCTCTCAGACACCAGAGGTGGAAGTCACTATAGGGGTACTACACACCGAAAAATTACAGTTTTTCGTATTACACATGACCACCTCCACAGTTATCCTTGGCATGCCAATGGTTGCACCTTCACTCACCACAGATCAATTGGACCACTGGGCAGTTAACTAGCTGGTCAAAACATTGTTTCCAGCAATGCTTAGGGAAGGTGACATTGGGCCAGACCAGGATTCATTTGGAGGGGGTACCAGCACAGTTTTCCGAGTATTCAGATGTGTTCTGTCCCAAGGCTGCTGATAAGTTACCTCCACATCGCCCATTTGATTGCCCCATCGATCTCCGATCCAGTTGTATGCCTCCAAGGGGTCATCTTTACAATTTGTCTGGGCCAGAAAAGGTGGCCATGCAAGAGTACATTTGTGAGAATTTAGCCAAGGGGTTCATTCGACCTTCCCGGTCGCCCGCTGGCACAGGGTTCTTTTTTGTTAAAAAGAAAGACGGAGGTCTGCGGCCATGCATAGATTACCGGGGCCTGAATAAAATCACGG
Organism: Hyperolius riggenbachi; assembly: GCF_040937935.1. Classification (NCBI taxonomy): domain Eukaryota; kingdom Metazoa; phylum Chordata; class Amphibia; order Anura; family Hyperoliidae; genus Hyperolius; species Hyperolius riggenbachi. The sequence goes on from NC_090648.1 coordinate 152,310,645, forward strand.
TAAAGAATCGCTACCCCTTGCCCCTGATAGATGATCTGTTTACACAAATTACCAACGCTAAAATCTTTTCAAAATTAGATTTAAGGGGTGCATACAACCTGGTGCGGATTAGAAAGGGCGATGAATAGAAGACGGCCTTTAACACGCCCGACGGGCACTATGAGTACCTGGTGATGCCCTTCGGGCTGTGTAACGCCCCGGCCGTCTTCCAAGAACTAATTAATGAGGTATTCAGAGAGGTGTTGGGCAAATTCATATTAGTATACCTGGATGATATACTTATTTTTTTTCAACAACCTCTCGGAGCACAGGACACACGTCCGAATTGTTTTGGACAAACTAAGGCAGAACATGCTTTACGCTAAGTTGGAGAAATGCATCTTCGAGGTAACATCCGTCACATTTCTGGGGTACATAATTTCCACCACGGGCCTTTCTATGGATCCTGCCAAGGTCTCTGCTGTTCTGGAATGGCCTCAGCCAGTGGGACTAAAATCTCTCCAGAGATTTTTAGGATTCGCCAATTACTATAGAAGGTTAATAAAGGGGTACTCCACAGTCATTGCACCCCTCACTAGTCTCACTAAAAAAGGGGCAGATACTACCCACTGGTCCCCAGAAGCTTTACAAGCATTCTCCACGTTAAAAGACTTGTTTTACTCTGCACCCATCCTGAGACACGTCGACACTTCCTACCCCTTTATTGTTGAGGTGGACGCCTCGGAGGTCGGGGTGGGGGCTGTGCTGTCGCAGCGATCAGGGTTGCAGGGTAGATCACACCCATGCGCCTATTTTTCTCATAGGTTCTCTCCGGCAGAGAGAAACTACGACATAGGCAACAGGGAGCTCCTGGCCATTAAGTTAGCCTTTGAGGAATGGCGTCATTGGTTGGAAGGAGCAGAACATACGATCACAGTTTTCACTGATCACAAAAATTTGGAATACATCGAGGGAGCTAAAAGATTAAGCCCCCGTCAGGCTCGATGGTCTTTGTTTTTCTCGAGGTTCAGATTCATAATTACGTACACTCCAGGTAGCAAGAACATTAAAGCAGATGCCCTGTCCAGATGTTTTGAGCCAGAGACAGCACAGCCCTCTACCCAAGAGACCATTGTTCCGCAGAAACTGATACTGGCAACAACTGACACATGGGAAGACTGGGCAGAGACCTTAGGGCCCTTTCAGCAGGACGCCCCAGAGGGGAAGCCTGAAGGGGTTATGTTTATACCACTGCCATTCCGTCTCCAGATCTTACAAATGTTCCATTCACACAAGAATGCGGGACACCCTGGGGCCTCCAGAACACAGGATCTGGTTGCCAGGTGCGCTTGGTGGCCTTCTCTGGCAACTGATTGTAAGGAGTTTGTTAGAGAATGTGCAGTGTGTGCAAAAAGTAAGCCCTCCCGGCTGGCACCTGTGGGAACGTTGCAGCCCTTACCCACCCGAGTGAGCCGTGGACCCACATGTCCATGGCATGTCGGTCATTTGGGTGGTGGTCGACCGCTTTAGTAAAATGGCCCATTTTGTGCCCTTAAAAGGACTCCCCTCGGCCCAGGAGTTGGCCGATTTATTAATCATCCATGTTTTCCGTTTGCATGGCATTCCGGAAAACATTGTGTCAGATCGGGGAGTCAAATTTGTTTCGAGATTTTGGAGGGCATTCTGTCACCAAATGGGCATGGAATTGTCATTTTCGTCGGGCTACCACCCACAGACCAATGGTCAGACTGAAAGGGTCAACCAATCGTTAGAACAATTTTTGAGGTGTTACGTTGCTGAAGCGCAAAACGATTGGGTCAAGTTTTTGCCTTTTGCAGAATTTGCGCACAATAATTTGAAAAGTTCGTCCACGAGATTCTGTCCATTTCAGATAGTTACTGGGAAGCTGCCCAAATTTTCCCCATTGCCAATCGCTCCCACTCCGTTTCCAGCTCTGGAGGCCTGGCAAAAGTCATTTAAGGACGTGTGGGGGATCGTGGAAAATAATTTGGGGAAAACGTTTCAAAGTCAGAAAAGTCAAGCTGACAAGAAACGTTCCTTAGAGTGGAAATTTCAACCAGGAGACTTAGTCTGGGTATCCACACGTCACTTAACCTTAAAACAGCCTTCAGCCAAGTTGGGGCCCGGGTTTGTGGGTCCATTTCCAGTAACTAGAAAGATCAACAATGTTACTTATGCCATTGATCTTACTGCCAGTATGCGTGGCGTAAGATCCTTTCACGTGTCTCTGCTCAAGCCAGCAGTCCATGTGGGTCCCACTCCTCCTTCTCCTGTGATGATAGATGACCAACCTGAGTACGAGGTAGAGAAAATTTTAGATTCACGCATAGTTCAGAACTCAGTACAATATCTAGTTCATTGGAAGGTGTATGGTATTGAGGAGAGATCATGGGTACCTGAAGGTCGCATGCATGCGGACAAACTGAAAAGTGAATTCCACGCTTTACATCCTGAGAAGCCTGGAAGGAGCTGTCCGGAGTCCACTCCTAAGGGGGGGGGGGGGGGTACTGTGAAGAAACGCAGAAAAGCCGCCGCATGGACGCAAGAGGAGGCGGCTGTTTCCGCGGCTGGCATAGCGGAACGCGGAGAAACCGCCGCATCTGAGGCGGCGGTTTGTATGCATAGGCCTGCTTCTCTCGGTAAGGCGGGATGCGGAGGAAACGCCGCACGCTCAGACCTAAGGGTCTGAACTTTTTTAGTATGCATGTGAAGAGGGTATATAGCAAACATTTTTTAAATTAAAAGCTTGTACATAGTGATGGACGCAAAACTGAAAAAATGCACCTTTATTTCCAAATAAAATATAGGCTCCATACATTGTGATAGGGACATAATTTGAATGGTGTAATAACCTGGACAAATGGGCAAATAAAATGCATAGGTTTTAATTATGGTAGCATGTATTATTTTAAAGCTATAATGGCCAAAACTGAGAAATAATGAATTTTTTCCATTTTTTTTTTTTATATTTCTGTTAAAACGCAGAAAAAAATAATTCTTAGCAAAATGTACCATCCAAAGAAAGCCTAATTGGTGGCGGAAAAACAAGATATAGATCAATTCATTGTGATAATTAGTGAATACGTTGTTGGTGAATGAATGGGAGGGGAAAATTGCTCTGATGCATTGTGAAGAAACGCAGAAAAGCTGCCGCATGGACGCAAGAGGAGGCGGCTGTTTCCGCGGCTGGGATAGCGGAACGCGGAGAAACCGCCGCGTCTGACGCGGCGGTTTGTACGCATAGGCCTGCTTCTCTCGGTAAGGCGGGATGCGGAGGAAACGCCGCACGCTCAGACAGCGTGGCGGCGGATTCCGCACCCCATACAGCAACAACATTACAACACATGACTGGTGTGGCTGGGACTGATAGTCCACACTGGTTTAGGAGGACGCGTGCACGCGCAGAAAGGCAGGGCCTTTATGGTAGTCAGAGGAGGGTCAGCTGACCAAGATGGTCAGCTGACAATTGTAACAACTTTCATTGGTCCAGCACTTAAGGGAGGTGCTGGAGAGCACTGGTGTATATATACTGGGTGCTGGGCATTCCTCTGGTGTCTAGCGTTGCGATCACTACGTGGTAGCACTCAGGCCTTGTCTGTATCTGTGTTCTAGCATAGTTTCCAAAGGTGTTGACGACCACGGACCTCACACCTTAGCGCTAGGAATATTGAACTGTATTATTGTTATGACCTTCTGCCTGCCTGACTATCCTCCTGAACTCTGATTCTGTACCTTGCTATTTCTGATATCCTGTTGCCAAACTCTGCTCGTTCCTAGACTCTGTATTTGCATTCTGATTCTGTACCTCGCTATTCTGATACTCCGTTGCCAAACCCTGCCTGTTTACTGGATTCCGTATCTGTCTCTTGAATCTGTACCATATCTGTCTGTGTGTTAACGACCTGTATTGCCCGACCTCGAGAACTGGCCTTACTGTTAGAGGCAGTTCCCAGAGCTGTTAGTGACACCCTCTCCCTGGTGTCACTCACACTCTGTCCTTCCTACTCTCAGCCTAGCTCCTCCCCCGGGAGAGTCTAGGCCTACGGAAGGAACTACTACTGTGCTATACTCAAAACATTACTGTTGCACTTAACACTCACTTGCTATCTTAGGTGTCCAGAGGTTAGTAGATATATCTGATTATCGGTGATACTGCAGATCATCAATAATCGGGTATATTCTGCATTCTCAGTGATACTGCAGATCACCGGTAATCAGACCCTCTCTATGTTACACCGATCGTTACATGCATAAATTGAAAAATACCCGTGGGTTGAAATGGTTAAAGAACCATTACACCAAAGTTTTTAATATTCTGTTGTTAATACATTTATGCAAACCACACTGGTCCTTTCTATCCTGGTTCATTTTTCTTAATATTAATATGTTAAAATAAGAAATATATCAATTTAAATGGCGGAAGTGACGTTTAGAGTAAATTCAACACCTTTTTTACAGTATAAAAATACATATATTCACATAGATCTGTACATGAATCCTGAAAGAGGGACAAATGAAGGAAGAAGGGCAGAGGGACTGAGTTCCCAAAGAGGGACTGTCCCTCCATAAGAGGGACAGTTGGGAGCTATGCACTGCAGTAACATACCGGTCAGCAGTTGTGTGCAGAGAAGTGATAGTTGTTGAAGTGTCATTTGGGAGAGACCAAGTGATGAAGATGTTCAGCAGGCGCCAGTCAGCCAATCAGGTGTACTATTATACACCCTTTCCCTGCAGTACCAAATCAAGCAGTAATTGCATAATTTAGGTAGCATTCAGGTGGGAGGCTTTGGTTCGACGTAATTTTAGATTACGTAGCTAGCAGGGATGCCCTGTGCAGGCAGGTCTCCCAAACGGTCCCCTCCCTAACCCCTCACCTGTCAACTGCATCCTGGAAGCTGCAAAAAATAAATAAAACATTACAAACACTGGTTCGCTCGACACCCGGGGGTCCCGGCCCCCCAGAGGCAGTGGGGGTGAATTCCCTAGTGGTGAAAGGTCCAGGGCCTACCTGCACTCTCCTCTGGGTATAGCATGGCGGTGTAGGGGCCCTAGCCAGTGAGTGAGCCCGGGGCCCCCGGCAGTCGTGCAAACCAGTGTTTGTGATTAGAAATGGCCCAAACCTCCGATTTTCGCTTCGTGAACCAGGTTCGGGAACCTCCCGCAAAAGTTCGGTTTGCACGAACTTTCGCGAACCGCAATAGACTTCAATGGGGAGGCAAACTTGGAAAACTAGAAAAATTTATGCTGGCCACAAAAGTGATGGAAAAGATGTTTTAAGGGGTCTAACACCTGGAGATGGGCATGGCGGAGAGGAATAAACGCCAAAAGTCCCGGGGAAAAATCTGAATTTGACGCAAAGCAACATTTTAAGGGACAAAATCACATTGAATGCTAAATTGCAGGCCTAAAGTGCTTTAAAACATCTTGCATGTGTATACATCAATCAGGGAGTGTAATTAAAGTACTGCTTCACACTGACACACCAAACTCACTGTTAAAGCATCGCAAACAGCTGTTTGTGTAGTGATGGCCATGCTGGACTGGTGCACACCATGGCCAGAGTGCAGGCCGTGGTGGTTTTCACGCCCATATGGTTGCCGGGCTGAGATAGCTGAATGACAGAACAGTGACTATCCAGCTGATCAGATATGGTCTGTCCACAATGAAGCAATGATCTTATTATCTGCCCCCCAAGACACTCATATAGCTGGCGGTCATTGCTTCATTGTGATATGAAAGCCCCTTCACCGCGGCAAGGTAATGATCACGAAGGGGAATTGGCACATGTACATGCCTTTTGTTTTGTTGTTGCAGCCACAGTGCAGCCAGAAAAATTAGGCAGGCATGTACATGCACCAGAAAAAGTATTATAGTGGCCGCTGCTAGCAGCGGCCTTAAAAATTCAGGAATCCGCCTGGAGTCCTGGTCCCTGTTGGTGGTGGCGGAGAAGGTAGTCAAGCAGCCTGCAGGCAGAGATGCTGTGTGGGGAGCGACTTAGTCTTGGGGCAAGCAGTCACACGGCGTGCAGGCAGAGATGCTGTATGTGGGGACTGACTTAGTCTTCGGGCAGGCCTGACCATGCTTTGCAGACCACATGGTCAGATGGTCCCTTGATCCAACGCTGTGTGCCAGAGATGACACCACTTGCCTTTCAACATCACAGTACAGTTTGGGCCTTTTTTGCGTTTCGCCTTTTTTGAGAAATAATTGCATATCTTCCACTGCGGTGTGTGGATTTGTTTTGTGTGCTGCTTTCCCTCAGGTGGTCATCCCATTGCAGTTTGTGCTTTGTAATCATGTGCCTTCGTAAGGTAGTTGTCCCTACGCGGGTCTTGGTCTTTCCACGGCTCAATTTTTGGTGGCAGAGAGTACAGATGGCATTGCTCTCATCTGAGGCAGACACACACAAACATTTCCACACCGCTGAGCCCTGGGATGATGGCACTTTGGTGGTGGCAGCAGACTGAGTGTTAAGTGGGGTGCCAGAATCAAAGCAGGAGAAGGAAGATATGTCACGCTTCCGTGCAGAAGACAAGAAAGATGAGGTGTTCTGTGTTAAATAGTCAACTACGTCCTGACAATATTGGGGGTTGATGGCACGTGCCTTCTTCTGAACACTGTACTTTGTTCGCGGGCCACACAAAATCACGATAGTGCGACCTCGAACAGACCTGCCAGGTGGCCTGCCTCTGCTTTTGTTTGTCCATATTGGGGGGATGAAGTGAAAGGTATGCACTGACTTGACTAATACAATGTGCAGTTAACAGGTATGCACGGAGTGGTATATCACACTACGTGCGCTCACATAGGTAGGTGGGTGCACTGAAGTAAACAAAAGGTAGTAGGTATATGCAGTGATGGGTATTACATGTGCACCTGTCACACACAGACAGGTACCGGATAGGCACAGTGACACTGTGTGCGCTCACGTAGGTAGGTGGGTGCACTGAAGTAAACAAAAGGTAGTAGGTATATGCAGTGATGGGTATTACATGTGCACCTGTCACACACAGACAGGCACAGTGACACTGACTGACAGGGCTGTATATAATGCAAATGGGCCACAAAAAAAAAAAAAGATCACAAGAACAAGATTAGCTCTCAAATGAGCTGTTGAGGGGTGCTTTTTTAGCAATAACAATCAGCCAGGCGCAAGCTAACAAGCCTACAAGAGCCTAACTAAGCTTTCCCTATGAGAGTCTGCAGCTGCTATTCCTTCACTAATTACTGCAGGCACACGAGTGAGTCCACTGCCTGACGCTGCCTGCCTTTTATAAGGGGGGGTGGGGCTCCAGGAGGGAGTGTAGCCTAATTGGCTACAATGTACCTGCTGACTGTGATGTAGAGGGTCAAAGTTGACCCTCATGATGCACTATGGGGGCGAACCGAACTTCCGGAAAAGTTTGCGGTCTGCCGCGATCGCGAACCACGGAAGTTCGCCGGCGAACCGTTCACCGGCGAACCGTTTGGGCCATCTCTATATGTGATCAGGGGTGCTCGGATACTCCTTTTCAATATCCAAATTGATCCGGATACCCAGATATCCAGATCCGAATCAGATATCCGAATCCAAACTTTTTGGTATCCAAGTAAAATTTGGATAATCGAACCCTATATCCTGGATATCCGGCCAGATTCGGATATCCTGATAGAAAGCCGGAAGTGACCTGAAAATGGATTAAAATGCTTCCAAAAGTCTGTTCAAAGGGCAAAAAACCCTTTCGGAGCTCTCTCTCTCTCTCTCTCTCTCTCTCTCTCTCTCTCTCTTTTGCCACTACATCGTGAATTTGTAGTTTCGTAATTGCCATACAAACAGTAATTTTAAATTCTGTAAGCGAAATTTCCATCACATAATTTTGCATTTTGGTGAAAATTCGTGTTTAACGCAAAATTTCATAATTTTGTGTTTTCTATTGAAACACCCAGAGGTACAGACTACCCAGCAAGCTCATGGCGAACCAGAACTCATTGGAGTATGTAAGGGGCTACAATGGAAAGCAAACTTGTGTTTTCTATTGAAACAGTTATTTTAATTACGAAAATCTACATAATTTAGTTTTTAATAGTAATTATGCAAATGTAAATATTTACTAAACTCAGGAAAGTCATTGAATTACTGATTGCAATTACAGATAATGCAACGGCACCTGCATGTGCTGTCGCTTTAAATGTTTTACGAGGCTTTACCTGCAGCCACTTCTAAGACAGGCGCTCTTTGTAAAGGTGCACTTAGCTGTCATGCATGCTGAGACACTTGGTTTTGAGCCTTGCAATATCTGATAATGCAAAGGTCCCTGCATGAGTTGTCACTTTAAATGTATCAGGAGGCTCTGGACTGGAACACAATTTTGAGAACGGCTGAATTTCCACATTACACATGAAATTACGATTCGTTTTTGTTAAGAAAAGGATTGTAATTGCGGAAAATGAAAGTAATTACGAAATCCCCCATAAACACGAAATTATGCGTAATTTCGTGAAATTACGAATTTTCAACTAAGGCCATAATCATAATTTTATGAATTACGCAAAATTTTGCGTAATCGTAATTAGGTCATTACACTCATCACTATTAATTTTCCGTGTCAGTGCCATTCAACCCATGATAACCCCTTCCCCTCCATACAGAGTTGGAACGGAAAACCAGCCATGGTATGCAGTGATCCTCTCCATCCTCTGCCTCACTAGTATGCAGTGATCCTCTCCATCCTCTGCCTCACTTTCCTTCTTTTTATGTCCACACAGACTTATCCTGATGCCGTCAGCATCACATCGGCAGTGGGATAAGGCTTTGTGGACATGAGCAGGTAGAGAGGAAGGCACACAGCAGAAGAGGTATGCTGTCATTGGTAAATATAAAATTGGTTCCAGTTCTGTACTGTTATGACAGGTACCAGAGGAGGAGTCCCCTCTGGTCCTGGGCCAGCCAGTGGCTTATGTCCTGCTCATGTAGGAGGCATGCTACTGAATGTGGTACAGCTTATATAATGCAGTATTTGCAGGATATTAGAACTTAGTCGGACTCGGAGGTTCGAGCCATCTCTACACAACAACCTGTGCAAAAATTTTACACAACTAAAGTTGTGGGTTGTCATTTATTTTCTTCCACACTTTTGTTATCAATCATACAGGCCTTCCTTCAGTGGCGTAGCTAAGGAGCTGTGGGCCCCAATGCAAGTTTTACAATGGGGCCCCCAAGCACTCTATACATAACAATTGCTACGGCGCACAAAAACCTGTCAATGGCAACTACAGTATCAGAGGTGCAAGAAGGGGATGGGGAACAGTTTGTTAATGATTACCAGTATTCAAAGTATCTATAGAAGTGACTATTATGAGCACAGGACCATTAGAGAGATAATACTGTAGTTGAGGGAGGGCCCTTCGGGGGCCCTCTGGCCCAAGGGCCCCGATGCGGTCGCTACCTCTGCACCCCCTATTGCTACGCCCCTGCCTTCCTTGTAATAATGGGGATTTGGCTTTCATTTCTTGTGTCACATGAAGTTAATGTTACCTTTGGGGGGAAAAGCTAGCCATATAACTCGATTATTTATGAGCCAATGTGGCTGTTCGTTCGCTCACTCTCTGATCAGAACCTGATCTGATTGTGATTGATTCCCTTCACACAAGATTTTCAATAGATTAAGACCAGATTGTTTACAACTCAGACACCTTGTACGTAAGTAACCATATAACGTACAACCACCAATCCCACAAGGTCCTGACTCCTGAGGAGTGGACACATTAGCTAGTTTACCCTCTCCCACCACTGCATCTTTAGCATCTACTGCCTTCCTTATCCATGGCGCACAATGAGCGCCTGCTGCCTCTAAAGAGAGGGCGGCAATTTTGTTTTAGGTTTGATGGGACTTAGCCTTCACTACCTTCAGTGGTGATAAAAGGCAGATCTGCAGAGAAAGTTGGGTTTAACAGAAGCTGGAAGTAGTTGCCAACATCAACCCTTTCTTTTCCATGGAAACCACTTCTTTGTCAACATACCTATTTGGACCTCCTAATTTCCACCAAGTGTGTGTGCAGCGCTGAACAAGGGAAACAGCATCATGCTGTTTAAACATGTCTGCCTAAGCAACCACATCCACACAGGTCAAAACATGCTAACTAAGACGGGATATAGTCCTGAGTGCATTCTATCAATAAATGTTATTCGTTACCCCTACTGAGTAAAGTGTCGGTTCATAAGGTAGGCGGTTTTTATTTAATCATTATACACTGCACTGGGTAAGAACACCATTTAACCTACAACAAGGGCGCCTCCTATAATTATCCCGTGTATGTATAGCATCCCACTTGGTTGGAGTGCTATTCTTGCCGCAAATCTGTGGTAAGAAACTTTTTCTTAAGGAGCTGCGACCATCCACACCAAGTGGGGACGGGATTTCCCCACATGCCTACTTAAGTGGTTGCCTATCAGCAACCCACACTTGTGAGTAGTTTTTCATCTTCTACTATACTGGTTTGCGAGGATAATACACTATAGGGGCTCCCGGTGTCTCTGTGGTCTTTTTTGTTTTTGTCTATTACAGCTCTCATGCTAACTAAGAGCTCTGCGCGCCCAAAATTATTTCATGGCTGACCCTGACCAAGCTCTAGCCACATGAGGTTGTATGATAATGGTAGGGATTAGATTGTGAGCTCCTTTGAGGGACAGTTAGTGACAAGACAATATATATATATATATATATATATATACACTGTACAGCGCTGCGTAATATGTCGGCGCTATATAAATACTAAATAATAATAATAATGGGGCTAATGTCCTGACCAGGGGTGTTGCTAGGATGCTAAGAAATCCGGGGCACTTTGGGCACTCCAGTCCAAAAATAGGTGTGGCCATGCACCAGAATGTGTATGTGGTTATGGGTGGATCAAATGTACACAAACTTAACAGTCCCTGCATAAAATAAGCAACGTATGCTCTCATTTTAAACACTCCTATTTTTAAGCTGCTTGTGCAGAGTTTTAGCTGATGACGTCAGGAATACATATGACACCACTTGTCCAGTTGTGCGACCTATAGCAGAGAAGCATGAAGCATAAGCAGGCAGGGTATGGTAAAGGGAGAATTACACTTTTTTTTTTTTTTTGCCTTCTGATTTCTGATTTCTAACGTCAATAAATCCTATGGTCTCTCATATGCAATGCACTAATCCAATCAAATCTGGCTACAGGATTCCACTCTCTGTGCGGGTATAAATGTTATTCTCTATGGTTTTAACTTTTATTAAATATGTTAACTGTTTTTAATTACAGTCTCAGGAAGAGTGGAATCTCTTAGCCCTATATGATGATGAAGTGCCCTGCAAAGAGAGTGTAGCAGAATCTAGAAATTGGAAGCCACATCTGGAAAAAGAGAGATTCAAGGACACTGATCTTACATGTCTCTGCCTATTCTCCAACAGCTTATTGATACAGTGATCAGCAAGGTGTTAAACTCTTACCTATTGATATCAATATCATACTCAATATGCAGTTCAATTCACTGATTATGTGACTATGTATAATGTCAATAGGCTTCTTCACTGAAATTCTTATTGCATAGTCGTTTAGATAATATGTTAATCCCAATTCTAGTTTAGCCAAATCTTGGCATAACCTACCTTTTCTCCTTTCAAATCACCACTACCTTCTCCTTCTATCCACTACCACCACCACCCCTTCCCCCCAATAAACCTCAGAGCTTAAAATGTATTTATGGCCTAATGCCTTACACTGAGGCACAATGTCTACATTTCTGTTGGGTATACTCCCCCTTGAGCCTTCTGCTTCTACTCTGAGGCCTACTTATTTATCTATTTTATTGAACACTGCTCCAAGAATTTTCTGCCACTGCTTGGTAGACCACTATTAGAGTATTTTACCTCTGCTCATTAGCCTAGAGTTTTTGTAAGTAAGACAACTCCACAAGCCTTATGTCTCTGCTCTGAGGCCTGACTACTTTTTAAGGAAGATTGCTCCAATTGCCTTCTTCTAAATAATAAGAAAAGAATTTCCCACTGTCAGCCATAGTTAAAGTAAGATATTTTTGGAGACGAAACAATGCAATTTTTAAAAAATTTTCTCAACAACAGTTGAGGTTCAAAGTAATAAAAAAAAGGCCCTTTAACCACTTCAGCCTGCAGGTGGTTTCACCTTAAAGGGATACTGTAGGGGGGGTCAGGGGAAAATGAGTTGAACTTACCCGGGCCTTCTAATGGTCCCCCGCATGTATCCTGTGCCAACGCAGCCACTCACCGATGCTCCGGCCCCGCCTCCGGTTCACTTCTGGAATTTCAGACTTTAAAGTCTGAAATCCACTGCGCCTGCGTTGCCGTGTCCTCGTCCCCGCTGATGTCACCAGGAGCGTACTGCGCAGGCACAGACCATACTGGGCTTGTGCTATACACTCCTGGTGATGTCAGTGGGAGCGAGGACATGGCAACGCAGGCGCTGTGGATTTCAGACTTTAAAGTCTGAAATTCCAGAAGTGAGCCGGAGGCGGGGCCAGAGCATCGGTGAGTGGCTGCGCGGGTACAGGATGTCTGCGGGGAACCATTAGAAGCCCCAGGTAAGTTCAACTCATTTTCCCCCAACCCCCCTACAGTATTCCTTTAAAGAGAGTCTGAAGCCGTTTTAAAAATTAGTTTTTACCTCGTATTTAGTTTAAGGATCCTTGCCAGACCAAAAACGTCGCATTCCCGCAGCCCAACGAGGGTTTTATCACCCTCAAATCCCCAGGGCAAAAAATGGGGGTGCATTTCCTGGTAGAGGCAAAGTTTTCTGCAGTAGCTCTGCCTCTCCTTGCATCAATCCCGCTGATCACTGCCACTCCCCGCCCCTCTCTGCCCCTTTCAGTCTTCTTTCACTGAGAGGGATAGGAGAGAGGCGGAGATCTGTGGTGGATTGACGCAAATGGAGTCAGAGCTACAGCGCTAAGACCAGGTAAGTCGTGGATTTTTGCCCTAGGATTTGAGGGTGATAAAACCCTTATTTGGCCGCAGGAATGCAGCGTTTTAGATCTGGCAAGGATCCTTAAAGTAAATCAAAGCTAAAAACTGATTTTTAAAGAGACTTCACAGTCTCTTTAAGGAAGGAAGCAATTCTCCCCTGTCAGCACTCCTCCTATTTAATCACCAATAATTGTATCTCTACTTATCACACTTAAATGATCTACGTTATAACTTGTTTTTTTGCCATTAATTAGGCAATCTTTGGGTGGTACATTTTGCTACATATTATATTATGAAGTTTTTGGCTATTACAGTTTTAAAATAATAGTACAATGTATGGTGACAATATTGTACTTGGAAATAAAGTGCATTTTTTTCAGTTTTGCATCTGCCACGAATTACAAGCCCTTATTTTGCAAAAATAACAGTAATATACCATACATATTAAAAAAAAGTTTAGTCCCTAAGATAACTATTTATATATTGTTTTAAACTGTCATTTTTTTTTTTTTCATGTGTTTATATTTTGCAGTGATTGGGGGGGGGGGGGGGTTTCAATAGGGTTTTAATGAATATTAAATGTACTTATTTTTATTGTTTTAACTGTAATATTACTCTCCTGTAAATTGCCAGGAACTGAACAATCTTTTTTTACATTCTTTTACTTTCAGTTTTATGAATCAACATGCCTCGTGATTCGAGGCATGTTGATTCATTCACAGGGGCTTCAGTTGGCATGGGGGAGCACTTGATCCCCTTCCCCAATCATTCCCCTGTAATAGCAGCCGGGACCAAGTGCTCACCTCCCGGGAATGAGCACACACCCGCCGCAACACTGCTGAGTGGATATATCTGTCTAGTCAGGTTTAAGTGGTTAACTTGATTTAAAAAAAAGTGTGTGTAGTGCAGCTAATGTTATTTTTGACATAAACAAATATAGAAAAGTGTGTATTACCATGGTACAGTGTTGCTGTTGGAAGTCCCATAAATTACATTTGATTCTGTAACAGCATGAACTACATTTATGAACAATAAGGAACCCCACAAAATAGAAGCTGGAATTATTTTTGACTTTCCAATGTTGCCTCTTACACTTCCCCCACCACAACCACTGTTCAGATTCAACATAGAATCGCAGGTACAAGGGGCTTGCGGAAAATCAAACTGCCATTATAAAAGCTGTGATTTGCAGCAAAGAAGGTAAATTTTGATGCCCAGATGTGCCCAATAGCGACCACTGGCATGCGCCCAAATTTCCCTTTCTTGCTGCAAAATGCAGCTTTTATTATAGGTGCCTATGGTAGAGCCATTTTATTCTGAAAGAGCTCATGCACCTTTTTTCCTGCTTCACATGAAGTGGTGTTGTAGGGATAGGCATAAGGAAGGGGACGTCTTAGGGTTAGGCATCAGGAAGGGGGGTTTTAAGGTTAGGCATCGGAAAGGGGATGGTTCTGTGTGAGAGTAGGGTTAGGTTTAGTTGTAGCAAAATCTAACATTTACCAAAGTTTTACTAACGTCATTACCACGGTAAGTATTTTTTTGCGTCCATTTCAAAACAGTATTTTCTTTTTTCTCGCGCCTCTATTTCATGCACGCCTGTGTCCAGGCTGAACAGCTAGTAAATGATAAAGGCCGCCATACGTTTTAGAGGAGTCAGATATACAGAAAGGGCCAGACCACACTCAGATCGCACATACTACTGGCTCGCTTATAAAAAATATATGTAATATAAGCAATTATGCATGTGGAGAGTGAAAAAGAAGACACTGACATACCTTTCCTGTTGCTGGCACATCTCAGGGGACATAATGGCAATTGTACTTCATTTTCCAACAACTCTGATCATTATTTCCCTAGAGACCTGTCATCCCGTGGGTGACCACACAACTATGTCCTCTGACATCAGTGAGTACCTAGACCTTCATAGTGCATTTGCACTGCAATTACAAAGTACAATAAAGAATGCAGCCCTACAGCAGGCATCTGCAAAATGAAATTATGACTAGGCCATCTATATATAGAACTGCTTGTTCATTTTAGACACAACTGCCTATTAATAATCACGTAGAAGAGGTATTATTAAACATAAGTATAAACATTCATTTAAACTTAAACATATTAATATACACTTGAAGTACTTAAAAAAGCGTACTGACTCCACAAAATAGGAAAATACAAAGAACAAAAACGACTTTCCAAAAAACACCTTTCATGGTTTTATAGCTGTCAGACAAATAAAAGTTGATAGGCGACTATTAGTGCTCCATTCACATTGTACTTAACCCCATGAAATGGAGTGAAGGCTGTCTGTACAATCCGGTTGCATTAGCTCTATCAGATTTTGACTGCTTTTTTCCTAAAAATGATGTACGGTTTGTGCCCTACTAGTGTCAGGATGTGGGAGGCACAATTGTCTCACTCTTCTGACTGTACTGCAGCATTTACCGATGCCACCTTGCAGACCCAGCTGGCATTTGGGTGGTGTGATTCATGTGATTACACGTAATAGCACATACAACTAGAGAGAGATTCAGCATAAAATCTATTTCTTTTATTCAAATAAGCACTTTATTGAAGCGTGGGAAGTACTATGTGGGTCTGTGGGATGGCAAAATGCCATTTGTTGCTCTTTGGTTTCAGCATTTGGAAGGGGGCTAATTTTGCACCTGACTCTTCTGGTATGAAATATGACAAAATTATTTCTTAATTTGTGCTACTCCTCTATTCTTTCTCATACTTTATTTAATTAACTTCATCAAATTATATTTAAGGGACTTCATCTATAAGCTCTCTAGACCGACGGGGTGATAAGACACGAGGGCAAGCCTGCTTGTCAAACTTACAGCATATACTCTGTGAATTAATCATTTAGTGAGGTGAGAGTGATATGGAGGCTGCCATATTGATTTCCTTTATATTTTAGCAGCCAAATAAAGTAAAACTTTTTTTCCTGCCGTAGAGTGGCGGCAGGGTGCTCTCAGCTGTGCGGATGGCTGGATCGCCTTCTTCTTCCTCCACTGTGGCAGCGACATACTCCCAACATGTCTTCCTTCAGTTCCATTCACATGATATGACGGCTTCTTCTCTTAATCCATCGGATTGGCTCTGAACTTCCAGCAGGACTTCTGATCACATCTGATCACATGATATGACTTGTGATTGGTATCCAGGAGACCATGTCAGCGTTACAGCACCACCCGGTGGTGGAAGATGGTTAATGGAAGAGTCTCTGCCATCACCCCTCCTACATCACTGAGTGGCACTGTAACGCTGACACGGTCTCCTGGATGCCAATCACAAGTCATATCATGTGATCGGATGTGATTAGAAGTCCTGCTGGAGGTTCAGAGCCAATCCCATGGATTAAGAGAAGAAGCCGTCTGCAGCAGGTAAATATAACTTCTTACTACCATGCACTCATTTGGCTGCACTAGGCAGCCAAACGAGACATGCTGACAAAAGCTCACAGCGCACAAGCAGCTTTCAAAGACAGCATTTAGTTTGAAGCTGCTATTAGGTTAAACAATACCAATTAATGCAAACACAGGGTATAAGGGAAACAATGATGTAGTTCAGAGTGCAAGAGACAAACCTGATTTGTACCTTATTTAGTTAGGTAAACTCATGATACTGATCCCTCAGTACAAATGTTGGTACAGCTACATGTCACAAGATCATCCCAGTAACACAAACAAGTTGTTTTATAGATTATATTTCTGGCATCAGTAATGTCTGAATCCCACCCAAACCTGAAACAAGCATGCAGCTAATCCAGTCAAGCTTGAGTCAGTGAACCTGACCAAGCTTCTTTAGTGCCTATGGCTGAAAATGTTAGATGCAGGTTTAAGAAGACAGCCCACTAATTAGCATTTTTTAAAAGGAAAGCAATAAGGAAGTCTCCATATCTTTTTCACCTTGGGTTTCCTTTGAGTATTTCTGCAAGTTTTGTTGCAGTAGATGGTTAAACAACTATTGAGTAGAGATGGCCTGAACGGTTCTCCGGCGAACGGTTCCCGGCGAACTTCAATGGTTCGCGATCGCGGAGAACCGCAAACTTTTCTGGAAGTTCGGTTCGCCCCCATAGTGCATCATCACCCCAATAACCTCAACCACTAAGGCCCGCTGCTTAGGGGTTATACTTGACTCAGAGCTCTCCTTTAAACCTCACATTGCCTCATTAACTACCACCTGCTATTTCCAGCTCAAAAATATATTCCGTATACGTCCCTTCCTCACACAAGAAGCCACCAAAATGCTTGTTCATGCCTTAATTGTCTCCCGCCTAGACTACTGCAACACCCTGCTCTGTGGCCTACCAAAAAACAGGCTAGCACCTCTCCAATCCCTTCTAAATTCAGCAGCCCGCCTCATTCACCTTTCCACACGCTCTTCCGATGCAGCCCCACTGTGCCGTTCTCTCCACTGGTTACCCATTACCCAGAGGATCCAGTTCAAACTCCTGACTCTAACATACAAAGCCCTCCACGAGTTGTCTCCTCCATACATCTCCTCACTAATCTCAAGATATTGTCCCTTCCGCAACCTTTGCTCCTCCCAAGAAATTCTCCTGGCCTCTAAGCTGATCACCTCCTCTCATGCTCACATCCAGGACTTTACACGAGCATCATCCCTTATCTGGAACTCTCTTCCACAGCCTGTACGTCATGCTCCAAACCTGGACATCTTCAAACGCACTCTTAAAACACACCTTTTCAGACAAGCTTATAACATTCTATAGCCCTTATTTACTTCTCTGTCACAATCTAATCAGAGGCAAAGAATCACTGCCTCATCCATCCTCCACCCCCTTACCTAGTGTGTCCCTCACAACCCATTCGATTGTAAGCCCGCAAGGGCAGGGTCATCCTCCTAATGTTTACTGTTCTTGTAACAATATTTGTGCTGCTTGGAACTCTGCTGTACATTTGTTAGTTGTATCTATCTTCCCCTTGTCGTCTTATTGTGCTTTGTAAAGCGCTGCGGAATATGTTGGCGCTATATAAATAAAAAATAATAATAATAATAATGAGGGTCAACTTTGACCCTCTACATCACAGTCAGCAGGCACATTGTAGCCAATCAGGCTACACTCCCTCCTGGAGCCCCCCCCCCCCCCCCTTATAAAAGGCAGGTAGCATCAGGCATTGGACTCACTCATGTGCCTGCAGTAATTAGAGAAGGCATAGCTGCTGCAGACTCTCATAGGGAAAGCTTAGTTAGGCTCTTGTAGGCTTGTTAGCTTGCTCCTGGCTGATTGTTATTGCTAAAAAAGCACCCCTCAACAGCTCTTTTGAGAGCTAATGTTGTTCTTGTGATCTATTTTTTTGTGTGTGTGTGTGTGTGTGTGTGTCCCACTGACACTTGTGTTGCATAGACAGCCTTGGTAATTTCTACTGTGTGTGCCACTGCCAGGCCCAGCACATTCAGTGACTACCTGTGTGTGTGACAGGTGCACATTGCAATACCCATCATTGCATATACCTACTACCTGTTGTTCACTTCAGTGCACCCACCTACCTACGTGAGCGCATGCAGTGTCACTGATCCTGTCCGGTACCTGTCTGTGTGTGACAGATGCACATATTAATACCAATCACTGCATATACCTACTACCTGTTGTTCACTTACAGTGCACCCACCTACCCACGTGAGCGCACGCAGTGTCACAAAGCCTGTTCGGTACCTGTCTGTGTGTGACAGATGCACATTATAATACCCATCACTGCATATACCTACCTGACAGTCACTGTTGTACTATCATTGAGCTACCACAGCCCCGCGACCATATGGGCTTATAAACCACCACAGCCTACACTCTGGCATGGTGCGCACCAGTCCAGCACGGCTGTCACTACACAAACAGCTGTTTGCGGTGCGCTACACAGTGAGTTTGGTGTGTTAGTGTGAAGCAGTACTCTAATTACATTCCCTGATTGATGTATACACATGAAAGATGTTTTAAAGCACTTTAGGCCTGCAATTTAGCACTCAATGTGATATCTCCCCTTAAAACGCTGCTTTGCGTCAAATCCAGATTTTTCCTCGGGACTTTTGGCATCTATTCCACTCCGCCATGCCCCCCTTCAGGTGTTAGACCCCTTGAAACATCTTTTCCATCACTTTTCTGGTCGGTATAAGTGTTTCTAGTTTTCAAAGTTTTCCTCCCCATTGAAGTCTATTGTGGTTCACGAAAGTTTGCACGAACCGAACTCTTACGGAAGTTCGCGAACTCGGTTCGCTAACCGAAAATCGGAGGTTCGGGCCATCTCTTCTATTGAGTTAGTGGCTAACCCCAGCTGGCTTCTCCTGCTTGGCATGCACAAGTGTTTTGGGTCAAAGTCCTATTTTATCCTAATATCTTAGCAAAAAGATGGAAAGATAAGGAACCAATAGACCTGGCGATGTGGTTTGCTGGGATGTGTCTCTTCTGGGAGGAGGCAATCGGGGAAGGGACAGAGATCATAGGGGAAGAAAGTAATATAAAATGGCTAAAAGATCTCTGGATGGACCTATTACGGAGGGAGGAGGTTTCGACAGGAACTAGAAGGGATGAACCAGCTGATATGTGAATGAGCAGGGCTGGGGCGAGGCATAGGCTGGAGAGGCTCCAGCCTCAGGGCGCAGTGAAGGAGGGGGCGCAGAATTCATTCAGCTGTCATTCCTAATTGTGTTTGAAGCAGAAAGAAATAAGAAAAGGGGATACATAGCAGTGACTGCAAGCCAGATAACTAGATATTAAGGTGTTAGGGAGGTTGTTGGCCCTGTGGCGCCTCTTAGTCTAATTGCAATCAGTGTGTGACAGCTAGGGTGGCAGGGATGGAGGGGCGCACTTTGGTGTCTCAGCCTTGGGTGCTGGAGGACCTTGTCCCGGCTCTGTGAATCAGTGTGTGATGTGGAATAAGTGAGGGAAAAATGTTTATGTATGACAGTCTAGCGAATGGGGAAGGTAGCAAGGGTATGAGTGACCAGTCTGAGGGAGAGGGAGTGGGAGCCAGGGGGGGAGATGAGGGGGCTTGCGGGGGGGAAAGTTTGGGTACAAAGAGTACTCAGCACTATAAGGGATACCTTGTATCTTTTTTTTCTTGTTATGTTATGTTGTCTTGTTTTTGCCTTTTATTTGGCTTTCACGCTACTGTTTGGGCCTTCCCTTTTGCTTAAATAAAGATTAGCTGAAATTATCGAACTATGATGCAAACTAAGAGCCAGACACAAAGAAAGTCCCATTTTATCCCATTCTCTTACCTCTCCACCCACCTAAAGATGTGCCCTCACACTGGCTCTGACAAAGAGGTCTCCTTATCTGATGGTCATGTAACCCCCCTCTAAATGGACCATACTGTTCTTCCTTGCCACTGGAGCTCCATACTAGTTTCTGCATGCAACCCAGGCTGTCTTCCTTTTTCTCCACTGCGTCACAGTAATCTCTTCCGTTCGCCAGATCAGGACAGGGTGCCTAACTCATGACACAACCCTTCCAGAAGTGACCGGGAAGTTGAGAGGGAAGGGTGGTGTGTGCATCGCATCCCCTTTTAGAGACTTGAGATTGAGCTACTAAGATAAAACAGTGGGATCTATACACTAATGGTCAATACAATTTAAGGTCTCAAACAGTGCATGAAATGTAGTTTGCACAATGTGTGTTATACACACGACACATATGTTGCATGCTACACAAATGGCGTAAAGCATATTATTCAGGAAAAACATATGTTGTGTGTATGGGAGTTATGCAAACTACGTAATGAGCATTACGTAGTTTGCAGAACTATCTGTAAAATTTCTGCACAAGTAAATTTTACTGGCCATTAATGAATGCACTCCAGTGACACCCTTGCAGAAGACAATGGCCTTTATTCACTGATGGCAATTCGGGAAAATATTTTAGGTCGGTAAAATACCACATTTGGTATTGCTGCAGCCAGTAGCGGGAGCTCTTTTGTATACCAGCATATTGATGTGCACATCAAAGAGGGCACAGAAAAGCCTTTTAAATGTCTCCTTCTCGTGCTTTGCCATTTTGAAGTCCCGCCCTCCAGAGTATTGGATCAAATGGGGTGAGAAGCAGGGCTGTATGGCTCTCCCTATTGGCAGTCTGTCTCTCCCTATTGGCTGTCAGCTATATCTTTCAGTGTTACCACATGGAAAATGTGAGTTATTGGCTGGTCAGAGCTGGTGGTAAATACCAAACACATTTACTTTATTTACCAAACGCTTTAATTTTTGTGTATTGCAATTTCTTGACATTATTTGAGGTATTTACCACACAAGTATGTCATTTACCTCACTAGTTGGTCATTTTATTTTCAGTACGTTATTAGGTTTAGTGAATTGGCATTTCACTAATCGATGATTAGTGATCGGTAAAATCAGCAGTTTTCTGCATAACCAAATGCGGTAATGCTTAGTGAATTGAGGCCATTGGGGTGTCCACTGGAAGCTGCAGCATAACATCAATGCTGGAACATCAGGAGCATTTTGTAAGTAGCTGGAATGATTTTGGGGAAAAGATGTATGTGTAATGTGAAGTTTAGAAAAAAATCAAGTGATATGACTCCTAATCATGAGCATCATCTCTATACTTTACTTTGTGCTTTGGAATTTTTGTGTGCGTGCGTGTGTGTGAGTTAGGGTTAGGGTTAGGGCTGTCTGGAAAAAAACACACAGAATGCACACATGCAAGCAAAATCAAACCCTAAAGAGAGCAATTTCCCATTATATCTTACGTCTTCCCAGTAATTTGGTAACACTGCCAAACCTGGTATGATATTTCCCAACAGTACTTGCAATGTATTTCATAAGCGCTAACATGTTTAGATGCAGATAGTCTTCTTCACCCAATCCACTGCCACACAGCCAATGTCATGTGGTGTTGCTGAATGTAGGCACCAAAAAAACACTGGTGCCAAAAACACTTGGTCCAGTGATGACACCTTTATTTATGATTTATTGGTTCAACTCCATCCAGTCTTCATCTGAAAAGAGAAGGTGTTAGTGATGAGTGAATGTAAATTACAATATATGGGCATGTATTAAAAAAATCACAAAATGCATTGAAGTCAGGGGGCATGAAAAAAACAAATTTTCAGGAAAATGTCAAATTTTTGCAAAAATGTTAAATTTCCGTAAAATCCTTTTTATTTTAGTCCGGCAAACATGCAAATTTGTATGCAAAAATTACATTTCAAAGATTTGAACTCACTCCTGGAAGGCATATTGAATCATACCATATATAATTAACCCCCAATAAATGGCCGTGTGGGCAGTATAAAAAAGCAAACTAAATTGGAAAGATTAAATTCACAAAATATGTTTTTCTTTCTTTTGGCAAAATACATTTTAAAAGGTTTTTTTTTTTCTTTTTTTTTAATCTCTGCTGGACAGTGTGACATGTTATACTTCTCAATGGTTACTATAAATTGTACTGAGAGTAACAATTATTATTATGATTTTACGTTGGAATTCCAGGTGCAATAATTATTTTACCTTTATAATAAAGCTGTCAAAAAGTTAAATAATTAAACAGTCTTACATCAGTATCACTACTGCAATTTTGTAAAACCAAGGGTAAAATGTATTGCTGGAACTGCTTTGTTTTTCCACCAGGCTGAAGACTGCCACCCCCACCCCCTTTCATGTCCCCCTTTTTCCCCTTGCTTTGGCAATACCTGTATGAATCTTGGTCATGCCAATAAAGCTATCTTTGATTTGATTTGATTTGATTTGACTGCTGTGCTTTGCAGGGCTGTTAAGTGCCTTAAGTAAAGTCTTCAGACTACCCATTGTATGCTTGGCAATTAAACATGTGTGATAATGACACTTCCAACTGTCCAGCAAAACTTGCTGAAAAGCCACTCTCATTAAGATGAACTGCATGATAGGAAGATAACTTTTACATTCCCAAAGCAGTGGGTGGTAATTTATTACTCTAAATTTAAAATATAAATTATGACAAAAGAGGAGTTTGCGAATAACATACATTTTAACTTGTGGTTTTTAAATTGTCCTACTGCTGGAATAGTAGCAGGGCATCGTGTAACCTTATATCAGGCCACTCCAGATTTATTTGCCCTGCAGTCAAGAATCTGGCAGCCCAAGCCTGTGTAGTGAGACACTTCCAGCAAAGCGTAGACTTTGATTTCACCAGAGGCTTGTGTTTATAGGATCATGCAAGCTCTGAATCCAGACACACTCATATCCCTTTGAATTACCTTTCCCTGCAATAAGCTGCTAAAAATCCAGCCTTCTCCTTATCTGTTCTTGTTATAAAAAGTGGCAGAAGGCAGTGTGGCAGAATGACCTAGAAGATGGCACTTGTCACCAGTGGGATTTCTCTTGCATTCTGCAGGCCTAATTTTGTGTGAACTTGCGGTGCCCCCTGTCATATCTTCATTTTCTCATCCACTCCAGTCTTCCCCTGCTTAATCCTGCATCATGCAGGCAGAAGCTCGGCAAGCCCATTTCCGAAAATCCATTCCAAAATGCCAAAGAAGAATCTTAATTTGAAAATTGGGATCAGAATTAAACAGCACGCGTTTGCAGCTGTACAATGCCTTTCAGCTGCAATATTCATGGCTGCAGTATTATGAGCTGGCTCCCTCGGCTGTGCATTTGAAATCTGTGATTACTTTGGGTCTGAAAGGTGAGGGAGTTGATTAGTGCTGTAATGAAGTCCTTTGTGTTACTTACAGTCAAGGTACATCACAAGGAGATGAAATGTAAGCTCCTTTAACCCCTCCACTTTCTCAGCAACCGGTAATGCAAGGCAATGACAGCCTGTTAGCAAAGAGAGACAGTCAGTGTTTTAGGGTTAAAATTAATGTATACCTCTCAGAGCATCTACAGTCTTCTCCCTGCAGAAATCTGAATGACAGATGTATTGTAAACAGCTATTTCAATAGGCGTGTATAGAGTAAGTCTCCAAACCTAATATTAGCGCAACAGAAGTGAAAAATGTTTTATGTACAAAGTTTTTGCAGTGTTTAGAACATTTTTGCTATTCAGCGTTTCTTTTATTGTATTTGTAGTATTAGGTGTTCAAATATTTCCATTTCAAAAATATTTTTTCTTTTTTTAAACATGCCTGTGCTGTAGTTTAAGCTAAATGTTTAAAGGCTATATTGCAAAAAAATACATTCATATACAGCATTTATTCCTCAAAAAGGGGCACTAGCAAGCCTTAGAAGGTCTTCCAGTTACTGAAAAATTAAGTGTAGAATACTCCCACTTAAAGGACAACTGAAGTGAGAGGAGTATAGAGGCTGCCATATTTATTTCCTTGCATAGTCATAAGCATCAGGGCATACAACAGTGAGTCGATCCTCATCGGATCCTTTCACTTTTTAGGTATCTGCTGCTTGTGCTTGCTAAAATTATATTTGCAGAATTTGCTGTAAATAAGATTTTAAGGCTATATATGATGTGGCTTTACAGGTGAGTATATTACAGGTACGTGTTAATCATACCAAGATATTTTTGTGAGTCATACTGGAAGCATAAATATATAGATGCATCAGCATATTTTTTTTTACCAAGCTTTTAAGTAAGTTTTTTTTTCCAAATCACCAAATGTAGATCTGTTTTGTCATATCCC
The DNA here is from genome assembly GCF_040937935.1 of Hyperolius riggenbachi. Lineage (NCBI taxonomy): Eukaryota > Metazoa > Chordata > Amphibia > Anura > Hyperoliidae > Hyperolius > Hyperolius riggenbachi. The sequence goes on from NC_090648.1 coordinate 152,335,185, forward strand.
TCCCAACATGGATTTACTCAAACACTAGGGGTGGTCAGAAATACCCATTTAAGATTCCGCAAAAAAATCTGATTACCGATTTTCCATTATTCCCATTTTTGAGGAGTATTTTATTAGTAATTTTTTGCATCAGAGAATGCAAAAAAATGGAAAAATGAAAATCGGGAAAAACAGAAATCGAGAAATGGAAAAAAGTCTTGTGATTGGTCTAAAATAAAAAAAATAAAATAACATTTTGCAAAAAACTTCTGCATTCTCTGATTGTTCCAATGCTTCCAAGTTCTGTTACTGGGTTAAAATTACCGAGCTGCGTTAAATCAGATTTCCTCGGAATTCCGATTTCCATATTCAGATCGGAAACGTGTATTTACAATCGGAAATATGGCAATTTCAATCCCGCAGAATCATTATCTGAATGAGCATCCTTACCAAACATTCCAAAAACAGACTGCAACACTCCTATCGACAGAGCATCAGATGATGGTCAGATATGCAGATACAATCTGAAAGTCTGAAAACATTTAAAGTAGTCGTATTGTATTCTGTGGAGACAGGAGAGGAAGATGCACATATTGTAGTGAAAACTTTTTTTTAATTTGATTATAATTATTATTATTTCTACACATTGTTTTCTTCAGGGTCTTTCTTCGATCAGTGGCCACTGTTACCCGGAGATTTGACATAACTATTAATCAGCCCAATGTCATTAAGTTGCATACAGTAACTAAGTTACATACTGTAACTGTCACTTCACATCAGATTCCTGCCTTCCAGAGAACTAATATGCACAGTGTCTCAGAAATCCTCAACTCTGTTCACTTTCTAAAAGCCCAGTAATCTGGAATAGCCATTTGCTTATATACAGTTGCCATACATGTTTCCCTAAAAATAAGACAGGGGCCCATATGCAAATAATTTTTTCATCTTAGTTTTCTCCTAGGTGATATTTTCAAAATTGTCAATAAAATGCCATTGAAGCCACCTGCAAGCAAGAAAATACTCAAAATAATTTTGATAGTACTTTTTTACCTACTTTTTGGTACTTTTCAGTTGCTGAAAAGTTATTATAAATAGGCACAGTGCCTCATTTTTTCCTACCCTCTCCCTACTTTAAGGTGCCTAACCCTTAACCGCCACCCCTGGTGGTGCCTAACCCTTAACCTCATCCCCTCATTGGTGCCTAACCCTTACCCCCCAGGGGGGCAATTCACCTTACCCCCTCCCCAAAACTAACCTAACCCCCGACCTAACCCTAACCCCAACATCTTGTTTAAAAGAGGACTCGAATTGCTACAAATAGTGGCTACAAATTGCAGTGACAAATAGTGGCTACACATAGAAATAGCAACTACAAATAGCAGTCCCTATAGCGGCTATACATAGAAAATAGCAGCTACAGATAGCGGCTACACATTGTAGCCACTATTATAGCAGGCGCCAGTTTAATACTGTGTGTGCCAAGATTTGTGTACAGCCGCTAAAATCAATAAAACTTGTGGTGTTTTCAAATGATCCTGATCTGATGGGTAAATTGCATGGGGTGTACTAGGCATTACACTGCACTTCTGTATTATAGAAACAAATAATGCGTTTGTACTAATCACTAAACATTATATTTTCAGGCGGAATGCCACTTTAATGTCCTGTGTGACTCCTTCTAGTATATCAGCCCTGGCATTACATCCTTGATCACAGGCTATATAATAGCAAATAATAGAATTAAATAGATAGGTGTAGATCTGAACACACTACATTCCCAAGACATTCAGTACTGATTGAGATACATGCTGTTCTTTTACAGCACTTTTAATTTTTTATTTAAGGAGGCTAGATGTGTTGTTACTAATATTTATGTAATTCTAATATGTTTAAGGAATCCAATAATGAGCTATGGTAATTAAATTAATATTAGACTTTGAAATTAACTCAAAGCAATTGCCAGAGGGTTTGCTTCATTTGTCCTTCAGAAAGAACATTGTCAATTCCATTGTTCCAATCTATAAGTAATTAACAGCTGTCAGTCTCAGGTTAACTTAGTAATTAGGAAGAAGGAGACTGGACAGTGGAGAAATTCAGCAGAAGAGATTCAAAACCTGGGCAGGTATGTTCAGCCTTTATCGTGTCCCATGACTAATGTCTTTACAGGAATTCTTTACTCTTTACATTGTTAATACACTGTAAAATATAAAGACATCAACTAAGTATAAATAATCTTATCAGTTTGGGTAAAATCTTATTTCCTAGTATAGCTTCAGATGATATTTTTTACATGTGATTTATGCCTCGTTCACACTATAGGTTCGATTCAATAACCAGTGATAACAGAGTTATCACGTGTTAAGGCTTTGCACGTGCGAACTAGGGTGCTAAGTATAAAAACAAGGAACATCAAGAGCCCCAATAGTGTAGAGTAAATATGTCACAGAGGTGCCTGGCTCTTCTACTGACCACATATGCTATTGCTCCATTGTTATTGCCTGATGAAGTGGGATCAAACCTGCAAAACGCGTTTTGGAGTTCATAAATAAAATATATTGACTGTCCTTACTACAGTCATTGTGTGTCTACTTGGAGGAGGTAAGTCCACCATTACCTCCTCTATTTACTAAGAATTTGTTTTTTTAAGCTCATTTAGCTTCCTTTTATCCTTTTGGCGCATCTGTTCTCCTGCATAGGGTGCTAAGTAGTTTGCACTGCAAAGCTGTTGCTTTTCGCATGTTATTTTAGCATGCATACGGCGTTACGCGGTGCGCGCAAATGGTGCTACGCCTTTACGCTCCGTTTGCGTGCAAAATCAGCCCCTTGGCGTGCTAAGTATCCTTAGCACGTGAAGTTATTACTTATCACAATACTTAGCACGCAAAGGGTTTGATTTACAAAGCGGTGCTAACTGTTAGTACGCCTGTGAAAACCCCCTTAGCATGTCTAAACGAGCTTTTCGCGCGCAAAACATTATGCGCATAAAAACTTTATGCGCGCATTGCACAGGGCGCTCCGCGCGAAGTGCCCATTAAAGTCTATGGGACTTAGCGCGCGCATAGGACTTTGTACGTAGCGCGCGATCTGATTGAGAAATCTGGTGCTAACCTACTTAGCACCCTGGTTAGCACGTCTAAAGACTTTAGACGTGCTAAGTAGGTTAGCACCGCTTTGTGAATCAAGCCCTAAGTGTCTGACTTTGCATGGGAAGCACTGCGCGCAAAAGAAACTTTACATGCAGAAACTCTTATGCGCATATTAGCACATGCAGAGCCAGTTAGCAGGTGCTAAGCGGCTTTTCACTGGCGTGCTAACATTTAGCACGCTTTAGTGAATCAAGCCCTATGTATGTTGCTCAGATTTGGATTAAGATGAAATTGGGCCCTAGGCAAGGTAGCAGCTTTGGCTCCTCCTTATGGTCCTTTAGGTAATCTAAGATGGGAGAAAGGTGATATAAAATGACAGTTGGGCCCCCTGACACCTACTAGGCCCCAGACACCTGCCTAGGTTGCCCTGTGGATGATCCTGCTCTATGTTGCTGTTGGCATTTCAGAAATGTGTATAGTGTGTGATAAGCAAGAAGTTTAAAAGTGCAGAGACTGAACACTCAGCGTTTCATGAAAAATATTGCAATTTGTAATTTGGGCACAGGTATTGCCATTATTTGAATATTGCTGAATGATATTCAAATAACTGCTTAGGGTCAGAAATATACATGACTCTATTTCCATTGCTTTTTAATGCTAGCCTCCCCCGTCCTCTAACACTAACCCTCGATACTTACATTTCAAGCTATCCCTTACCACCACACCGATACCTCTCTACTGCAGCCAATAACAAGGGTTTTTTTTATTGCATTTATGCATGATTGCGCTGAACTCCCTATCTATGCAGATAACCTAGTCCACTATTACACTCAGTGGTAGTCATTAAACTGGTTGTTGTATCTTAAACTTTCTCTCACAACAAAGAACTGTAGTCAGCTATACCCAATACCAGTATTTGACTATACATGCACTGCTAAGATCTGGTGGCAATGATAGCTGAATTCTGGCACATCCAGCACCCAAATTACACACTTAGCGCCAATTATACACTTATCAATTGCAGTCTATGGTATTGCACCTTGCTCTCTTATGCATTGCAACAATGCACTGCTGCGTGCATTTTTGTCAAAAGGCAGCACTGGCCCATTCATTTCAGTGAATTTCAGCACCACAGACAGCAACAAAGAGTAAAATAAATACTGTGTATTGCAGTAACGCACAGCCATTTGTGTTGCTTAATGTAAGCAAAGCCTAATACTAAGTAGTGCAGTACAGTGATTGCTCTTTACGGTTTCTATCTCAATTTACACGTTTGTTATTTTCATAACTCTGAGTGATAAGATCACTGTTGTAATCTGGCTTTTGGAAGAATATAAAAACATAATGTGGGCGTTTTTGCTTCCCTGGATGTTATCTGGATAGACAGTGTATACTCTAACATATTCCACGAGTCTGATTTACCAAGGCTTCTCTAAAGCTGAATTCTCACCTCGCGACAAAGGAAGATGGATCACAGCAACGCCTCATGATGACAAGCGCTCCCCGATCCATCCTGCTGCCGGTGGCTATACGCGGTGGCACGCAACGGTACACATCGGACGTAGTTTGCGCGGGAGTCATCGGGGATCTTAAAGATCGGATCCGCTGTGACGGTCATCTTCACGTGGAAACGACCACGCATCACTCAAAAAAATCAGCAGTTATTGGGAAAATCATTGGAAAAATAGCAAGGTGGGTACGGGCTTTAATGATCCCCAAGTATCCTCACTGGTGATATCATAGGTGATCCAGTAAACCTGGGCTGTATCAGGAAAATAAAAACCTTCACCTGTTTTGGAACATAGGGGGATTCCATGGAAGATTAGTAAATTTACAGTTGTGCGATGTGTTTACAACCAGTTGGTAAAACTGTTCCTGTAATTGTATGCTAGAACACAATGGAAAACCACTTCTTTATTTGAAAAGAACTGTGCATTTTCCTATCAATCATGATGTTTGATGTATATCATCACTTTATTATATTTACTACAACTATAAGCCATTGAAGAATGTGTAAAATATATGTAATACAAATGAACCATTTTTGTGTTTTAAATGCAAATTTTATTATATTTACTACAAATCTTAAGACATTAATGCATATGTAAACTGTAGCTTTACTTTTCTACTACTCAATAAATGGAAGGGAAAAAAAGTCTGCATAGACATAAATTGCTTGATTATTCAGGCCTCCAAAGCAGTCCCAGATGAGCCCCAGGTAATATACCATATTTAATGATGGGCTCGATATTTTAAAAAGTATCTGCTAGTTACCACTTACCAATAGTGAGAAGCCACAATCACATGGCTACTACTCTATATGCTTTCCAGCAACCCTAAAGGTGCTCATATATCTAGCGATGTATGGGCAGATTGACCAAGAGACAGATCTCTCTCTTATCAAATCTGATCAGAGAGAGAGCTATTAGTTGCCCATATACCTTGGGCCAATACCCGATCAATTTCAGCACAAAATCTTTCAGGAATTGGCCTTGTGATGCCTCCTTACCGCCTCTGTCGCCGTCCCCCCAAATGTTACATGTGAATGTTATAATTGTTTGCACTAAAATATCTCACCTATCCGAGTCCACCTGCTCTCCTTCTGCATCCATGCCCCACGTGACTGCTGAGCATAGCATGTGACACGTGTGTGACCTCACACGCCTGCCAGTGCTGTATGCAAAAGCCACATAGGAGCTGAATATACAAAAAAAGAGAAGGAGGACGAGGGAGGGGGGGGGGATGATGCACATTTCGGGGGACAGCGGCCGGGGTGGGGGGGGGTGTCACTATATTGCAAGCCATTATCACCGCACATCTGAACAACCATGTCAGTCCAAGATTTCCCAGCATGCCCGATTAATACATTCACCCAATTATTGCAGCACGGATTTTCATCCAATTTGGTAATAACTATCGTATCGGATGGTTGATCAGCTGCAAAATTGGCCACCTTATGTAAATCGGCCACCTGATGTAAACAGCATTTAAGCCCATCAACATTTTTTTTTTTGCCTAAGTTCTCCACCAGCTAGCCCAAAGCTACTTTGAAACACCCTCCCTTTTAGCATCAGGGTCACGTTCAGCATTTAGCAGAAACTGCTCAAAGCCATTTCTCAGAAACTCTTTGTCACTCCCACATTGATACTTATCCTGCGATGTCACATCCTCACAATCACATTCAAAATACTGGTACAACCGCAACTCTCCTATAATCAGAATAAAAAGGCCCTCTTGCAGTTATCATCATGGGAGGTTGAGACACTGTAATGATGTGGACTCAAAAAGCTTTAGGGCCCAGGATAGAAGCTCCAACATGACAAACACTGAAACTTTTCGGGGTCTCAAAATGCAGAAGAACAGCTTGGGGAGACAGGGAACCCATCTGTAAGTTAGTTGGGGCAGAATGCAGGAAGATAGGGAGCTAATAGTATTAAATCTGCAAATCAGCATTCAAATTGACAAGCTTGCAAGAAAAGTCATCATACCAGTTAACTATTCAAATAGAACCAATAATCAGGGCACGCACTGTCTGTAAAGGCTCGTTCATACAAAGTCGTCTGAATTAGCCGATAATGACCACCTTAGCGGTTGTGCGTATGTCATGCATGTATACAGCGACCACTGACCAACGTTCTGCAAGCAATTCACCCAGCAGATCAACTTTCCCGAGCGACAGCCAATTCCATTGTAATTGCGCTCCCCCACCTACCATGTGACCTCACATAAGCGCCACTCTGTCGTCCCTCTGCCCCCGGCATAGCAACAGAGAGTGTCATCAGTGGTATCGTCCAAGGGATTGGTCCCAATCTCTGACGGATGACATTAGTCAGCATTGTGTGCAGGCCTTAACAATGATTTGAGAACAATACAAAACAATTAAGTGGTTCAAAGCATAGGCGAAAATGACATTGGGTATTTTCACTTGTAAATTACATTTTCCATCAATTTGATTATTTTTGCACCATGTCGGGTGTACATAAGCAATGCACCTGCATATATATACCTGTGTACTCATAAAAGCAAACATATAATAAGTTGTTAGGAGTATATAATACTCTTTCGCTCTCTGCAATGCATAGTGGTCAAACCTTACTCAGATCATAACTATTGCTGATTCACATATGGTTGGAGGCCTTTCCATGCACGGAGGTTAACTATAGCCAACAAGTAGTTCTCCATAGCCTGTGCAGCCACAATGTCAACTGACAAAGAGCTTCAAAGCACATAATAAAACTCAGCTATATCGTCTGTAGTGAGCTGATTTTGTTCATATCTATGTGTCATGGACAGCTAACGTTTTTGTGCTTTTTATCATTGTTTTTCCAAGAGTTTCCTGTCTGAATTGTATTACTTCAGTATCTTTTAACTATCATACGTCTCACTTGGGAGTCACATTGAAGGTCAGCAAGTATACGTTAATCCAGCCTCAAGTAAAATTTTACTCCCCTCACTGGGAATGACAGTCGCATATAGCAGATAAAAAAAATATTCATCTATTATTTATAGAAGGCAAATTTAATAGCCTATTTTTCATATTCTTCAGAAGTTATTGAGAATTTTCATCGTCTTGTCATATTGCCTTTGTTAAGTTTTTGCTTTTTGTACTCTTTTATTTTGAGCGGGATATATAATTTTCTTTCTTTTTGAAAAAAAAAAGAGAAAAGGAAACATTTTCAAAAATCGTGGTTATTTACTTTTTACTTTCTATCTGTTTCGCCCGGTGATAACTGCAGTAGTAGTAGTGTTGGGCGAACAGTGTTCGCCACTGTTCGGGTTCTGCAGAACATCACCCTGTTCGGGTGATGTTCGAGTTCGGCCGAACACCTGATGGTGCTCGGTCAAACCGTTCGGCCGCATGGCCGAACTAAGAGCGCATGGCCGAACGTTCCCCGAACGTTCGGCTACCGCTGTGATTGGCCGAACGGGTCACGTGGTTCGGACCCAAACGCGCTCTGATTGGCCGAACGGTCACGTGGTTCGGGTAAATAAATACCCGAACCACATCATATCTCCGCCATTTCTCTGTGGGTTTAGCTTTGGGTAGGCAGGCAGGGTAGTTCGCGCTCCAGCCATGCTAGCCAGGGTCCCCCCAGTCATTGTGTGTCGCTGCTGGGAACAGTAGTACACCGCTCGCTCAGCCACACTATATATAGCATTGTTTACTGCCACTGTGTACCTCGCTCATCCACACTATATATAGCATTGTGTTTACTGCCACTCTGTGTACACCGCTCAGCCAGACTATATAGCATTGTGTTTACTGCCACTCTGTGTACACGGCTCAGCCAGACTATATAGCATTGTGTGTACTGCCACTCTGTGTACACGGCTCAGCCAGACTATATAGCATTGTGTGTACTGCCACTCTGTGTACATGGCTCAGCCAGACTATATAGCATTGTGTGTACTGCCACTCTGTGTACACGGCTCGGCCAGACTATATAGCATTGTGTGTACTGCCACTCTGTGTACACCGCTCAGCCAGACTATATAGCATTGTGTGTACTGCCACTCTGTGTACACCGCTCAGCCAGACTATATAGCATTGTGTGTACTGCCACTCTGTGTACACCGCTCAGCCAGACTATATAGCATTGTGTTTACTGCCACTCTGTGTACACCGCTCAGCCACACTATATAGCATTGTTTACTGCCACTCTGTGTACACCGCTCAGCCAGACTATATAGCATTGTGTGTACTGCCACTCTGTGTACACCGCTCAGCCAGACTATATAGCATTGTTTACTGCCACTCTGTGTACACCGCTCAGCCAGACTATATAGCATTTTTTACTGCCACTCTGTGTACACGGCTCAGCCACACTATATAGCATTGTTTACTGCCACTCTGTGTACACCGCTCAGCCACACTATATAGCATTGTGTGTACTGCCACTCTGTGTACACCGCTCAGCCAGACTATATAGCATTGTTTACTGCCACTCTGTGTACACGGCTCAGCCACACTATATAGCATTGTTTACTGCCACTCTGTGTACACCGCTCAGCCAGACTATATAGCATTGTGTGTACTGCCACTCTGTGTACACCGCTCAGCCAGACTATATAGCATTGTGTGTACTGCCACTCTGTGTACACCGCTCAGCCAGACTATATAGCATTGTGTTTACTGCCACTCTGTGTACACCGCTCAGCCACACTATATAGCATTGCGTACTCTGCCAGTCAGTGTGTATATTGCTGGGATCAGTAATACTCCACTCACCGCCAACCACTATATGAGCTCACCATGAGTTCCTCAGAGACCTCCGCTGTGAGCAGCACTCCCAACAACAGCAACAGCCAACGCCCCACGCAAGCTATAACATCCACCCCAGCAGCCAGTGGTCAGCAGCAGCCCTCCCCGGAGGAGAACGTTGTGTCCATCAGTCCGTCGCCAGAGTGATTAATGAGGGCTGCCATTGAGGAGATGATGGGGCCTGATGTGGAGGAGGAGGTCTGGCTCAGGCCAGCATCCCAAGTTAATGTTGAGGACGATGAGGGGTCTGTGTCTGGGGATGTTGGGGTGGCAGAGGTGGTGGGTGGGTCAGACTCAGGAGAAGAGTTGTATGATGAGGATGATGATCGGGACCATCTGTATGTGCCTCAGAGTCCGACCCCGGAAAACATGTTGTATCGTGTGTTTAGGTACTAAAATCTGCGTTCCCAGTAGTGTTGGGCGAACAGTGTTCGCCACTGTTCGGGTTCTGCAGAACATCACCCCGTTCGGGGTGACTATATAGCAGTCTATATAGCATTGTGTTTACTGCCACTCTGTGTACACGGCTCAGCCACACTATATAGCATTGTGTTTACTGCCACTCTGTGTCTGCTGGGAACAGTAGTACACCGCTCACCCACCACTGTATAGCATTGTGCTCTGTGTCGCTGCTGGCAATAGTGGTACACCGCTCACCCACCACTGTATAGCATTTCTGTACTGCCACTGTACTGCTGCCAGTCAGCGTGTACTTTAAGGATAAGTGAAATGAGGAAGAAATCCGGTGAAAGAGGGAGGGGCAAGGGAAGAGGTGTTTCCCCTGACGGTTCACGTACAGGCCACAGGGGAGCACCCAAGAAAACCCACTCAATACCGCCCATGTTGTCCAGGACAACCACCCTCACAGATCCAAAAGAACAGGACCAGATAATTACTTGGATGAACTCTCAAGCGTCCAGCAGTGGGTTAAGCAGCACCAGCACATCACGCACAAGGTCCGAGTCCTCAGCCAGTTACAAGGATCCAGTGGGCACAAAGCTGACACAACCGGCAGCGACACCACGCACACAACTGCCAGATAACCAGACGACGTTGGAGTGAGCTGCGCAGAGGTTGTTCTGGGGAGCTCTACTCCACGGCGGCGGCCCCCCACAATGACATATGACGAGTTTGAGGAGATGGAAGAGGAGGGTATGGACAATGTGGACATAGACCCAGATTTTGTTTGTGAACGAGAACATCGCTGTCGTAGCAGCAGCACAGATGAGTCTGTTGAAGAACCCACTGCTGCACGAGTTCGCCTTGTGCCACAAGGTAGGCGGCGCGCAATTTCAGGCACCACAAGTGTGGAAGTTCAAGTGAGAGGCAAAAGAGGCGCAAACAGAAATCGCCAGCAAGGCAGGTGCTCCAAAGTCTGGGCTTTCTTTGAAGACTGCACTGAGGATGTTACCATGGCAATTTGCAAGGTGTGCAAGACCCGCCTGAGCAGGGGGAAAAGTATTAACAACCTCTCCACCACCAGCATGAGCCGCCACATGCTATCCAAACATCCCACTCTGTGGGCAAACGTGGCAGGACAGGGTACCACCAGCAACACTGCCTCCCTTGGGTTCACCAGACTCACCACCAGACCCACCTCAGCAGCAGCAGTAGCCCAGCCATTGCGTGGTTCACAACATTCACAAACATCAGACGACGCTGACACTGTCACTTTTCGGAGTAGTGCTCTTGAGGTCTCCCAGTGTTCATCAAACACAACAACCAACAGCCCTTCGGTGTGCAGCCCTACGGTTCAGTTTTCTGTCTCGGAGATGTTTGAGCGCAAGAGGAAATTGCCAGCAAATGACCCCCGGGCCGTGGCAGTAACAGCCAGCATAGCCAAGCTTCTGGCCTGCGAAATGCTGCCATATCGAGTGGTGGAGACAAACAGCTTCAAGGGCATGATGTCAGTGGCCATCCCACGTTACGTGGTTCCCAGCCGCTACCACTTTGCACGCTCTGCAGTGCCTGAGTTGCATGAGCACGTGGTCAGCAAAATAACCCGAAGCTTGAAGAATGCCGTTGCCTCCAAGGTTCACCTCACCACTGACACCTGGACGAATGCGTTCGGCCAGGGTCGATACATCTCCCTTACCGCGCACTGGGTGAACCTTGTGGAGCCTGGCAGCGATTCCTCACCTGCTACGGCGCGGGTGTTGCCCACGCCGCAAACAGCTGCACCGCCGTCCCTCCCACTGGATAACAACAGCAGTACCTACCTCTCTGACTCCTTCTCCTCCAACGCATCTCAAAGCTGTACCTCATCCGGAAACGCTAACCCAGCACCAGCAGCAGTAGGATCGTGGAAGCAGTGCAGCACAGCTGTTGGCATGCGTCAGCAAGCGTTGCTGAAGCTGATCTGCCTTGAGGATAAGCAGCACACAGGGGAGGAAATTTGGAGGGGAATAAAGGAACAGACGGATTTGTGGCTGGCACCGCTGGACCTGAAACCGGGCATGAAGCTAGACACCTGGCACGAACTGGCAATGTACGCAATAGAGGTGCTGGCTTGCCCGGCAGCCAGCGTTATGTTGGAACGCTGTTTCAGTGCTGCCGGAGGCATCGTCACAGATCGGCGTATCCACCTCTCCACAGAAAATGCAGACCGTCTGACTCAAATTAAAATGAATCAATCCTGGATTGGAAACGACTAGGCAACACTCCAGGACCCCAACCAAGTAACATGACCAATGAACATCTGGGATGGTTTGGCGTTTCCGGTCCCTGTTTATTGAACCTCTCATCTGTATTACATTTATGACTGCATGGCGGCAAAAAGCATTGCTGCTATATCCGCACGCTTTTTGTCCTCATGCAAGGCCTGTGTTGTTGTGTCTCAAAAAGCATGGCCTTCTCCTCCTGCGCCTGCTCCTGTTCCATCACGTGTGCTGCTGCTGCTGGGTTAGCGTTGCCGGTCCCTGTTTATGGAACCTCTTATCTTTATTACATTTATGACTGCATGGCGGTACAAAGCATGCTATCCGCACGCTTCTTGTCCTCATACAAGGCCTGTGTTGTTGTGTCTCAAAAAGCGTGGCCTTCTCCTCCTGCGCCTCCTCCTGTTCCATCACGTCTGCTGCTGCTGCTGCTGGGTTAGCGTTGCCGGTGACGGTCCCTGTTTATGGAACCTCTTATCTTTATTACATTTATGACTGCATGGCGGTAAAAAGCATGCTATCCGCACGCTTCTTGTCCTCATGCAAGGCCTGGGTTTTTGTGTCTCACAAAGCGTGGCCTTCTCCTCCTGCGCTTCCTCCTGCTCCATCACGTCTGCTGCTGCTGGGTTAGCGTTGCCGCGTGGTCCCTGTTTATTGAACCACTTATCTTTATTACATTTATGACTGCATGCCGGTAAAAAGCATGCTATCCGCACGCTTCTTGTCCTCATGCAAGGCCTGGGTTGTTGTGTCTCAAAGCGTGGCCTTCTCCTCCTGCGCCTCCTCCTGTTCCATCACGTCTGCTGCTGCTGGGTTAGCGTTGCCGGCGCGTGGTCCCTGTTTATTGAACCTCTTATCTTTATTACATTTATGACTGCATGGCGGTAAAAAGCATGCTATCCGCACGCTTCTTGTCCTCATGCAAGGCCTGGGTTGTTGTGTCTCACAAAGCGTGGCCTTCTCCTCCTGCGTCTCCTCCTCCTGTTCCATCACGTGTGCTGCTGCTGGTGCTGGGTTAGCATTACCGGTCCCTTTTCCTGGAACCTCTTCTCTGTATTACATGTATGACTGCATGGCGACAAAAAGCATGTTACCTGTGCAAAGAAACATGACATTTTCCACATTTAAAAGACAGTTTTTCCTTTGAAACTTTACAATCAATTTTCTCAAAAACTATAAGCTCTTTTTCAAATATTTTTTTTCCTCTTGTACCCACTCCAAAGGTGCACATACCCTGCAAATTTGGGGTATGTAGCATGTAAGGAAGCTTTAAAAAGCACGAAAGTTCGGGTCCCCATTGACTTCCATTATGTTCGGAGTTCGGCACGAACACCCGAACATCGCGGCGATGTTCGGCGAACGTTCGCGAACCCGAACATCTAGGTGTTCGCCCAACACTAAGTAGTAGTAATATTCAAAAGATTTAGCCAATTTGGTGCTCTACATGTAGCCAGTATTTACCATTGTCACATTGTTACTCTTTAGGTGCGTAAACACATGCCATCTTGTTTGCCAATTTTACCACCTCCGTGCAGCACAAGAGCTTACCTACACAATCTGCTCATAGTGTTGAAAATTTGACCCTCTACTATATGGTGGTGGTAAATTTGGCCAATCATATGGCAATCGAAATTGAATGTGTGAACAAGGCTTGAGGCTTGATACAAACCTTTAATTTTGATTGGCCAATCACTGGTCAATGTTACCACTTCCGTGTAGCATGAAAGTTTATCCACACAATCTGCTCATAGTATTCAAAATCTGTTGACCCTCACACTACATGGAGGCGGTGTGTGTGTGTGTGTGTGTGTGTGTGTGTGTGTGTGTGTGTGTGTGTGTGTGTGTGTGTGTGTGTGTGTGTGTGTGTGTGTGTGTGTAAAGTAGTTATGTATTGGAGCGGTCTATGTTGAACTCATCATGACTAGGAAAATATGAATTTTCATATAAGTTGAAGTAGGCCAGCTAATTGTTTCATCTTCCACATACTTGTGCACAGAAATGTTTGTTTTTGGTTTGTTTTTTTGTTTGTTTGTTCTCACAATTGGAATACTTATAATAAACACAGCTTTATTTCAGAATTATTTAAGAACTTCTTCAGTATATCACCATATGCATAAACATTAAAAAAAATGTTGATTTTTCTATGAAATACACATACATCCAAGCTCTGGCCTCATGTAGAGGGAAAAATAATCATTGGATTAGTGATTCCATACTGAATGTTCTCCTCCAATATACAAAGGCTATGGGCTCACAGGGTTCTAAAATTATAGTAACTTTATTCAGTGATTAGTGTTGAGCAGGAGCAATATTTTTTCCTACACTGGCATATTCAGTAATTCTTAGTTAAAATTGAGAAAATACTGTAACAAATTTGACTGTGAAACTGCTCAGTATACTGCTGAAGGGAGCCTTTAAAACTTGTCCTTTCTAAAGTGTGAGGATAGTTTCCATATCCTTCCCTTTTTTATAAACAACTTGGTAGGAGACACCCCAACGGTTGTGTGCAATCAATTTTGAGTGGATAATGAAACAATCTTACCTCAAACTGAAGGTATAGAAATAATTTTTTCTTTCACTTGAAGTCAGAAAGGATGATGCATTTTTCAGGACATGCCAGCTTCTTCATGTCTACAATACAGTATCTTAACCTCCCTGGCGGTAACCCGGAGTCAGGCTCAGGGTTGGAAATCTGTGGTAACCCCGAGCTAGATTTGTGAAGACCGGCGCAAGGTCTATGCAGAGTATAGCCCACAGTGGACGTTTTCACTCAACTCCCCGGAGATCCAGACACCGGCAGCCATTCTTCTTCCTGTCCTCCAAGACTCTGCATTTCCCTGGTGAGATCGCTGCCCATCGTCATGAGGTCATGACAACAGATGGCAATCTCGCTACAGGGTTACAGTGCCACCCAGAGTCCGGAGGGAGAACTACAGCGCTGGATCCCAGGGAGGTGAGTAAGTGCAGTGGCTGCCAAAGGATTTTTGACGGCATGTTTGTTTTCCAATTTTAGAGTCTAAAAGCATGCAAAAAATGCACCGCTTTTAGACCCTAATATTTGTAAATAATCATACTGCCAGGGAGGTTAATGCAGCTGCATGCATGAACTTGGGGCGCCACCTACATAGGCTTTCCTGTAAATAATAAAGACCTATTTAAAAATATGCTTATTGTACTTGTTATAAGTCTCATGATCCCATTATAAGTCATTATAATAAAAACAAACTGGAGAGGATGTACATTCAACTTCAACTTAGGCTGCGTAGTGATAGGAATAGAGTCCATGAAGCTAATTTTCCAAGGTAACTGTGCCAGCCATGGAGCCACCACTCATCTTGCTTGCAGAAGCTATAGCAGAACTACAGCCAGGTAACTGTTAAATTTCAAGTCTCTGCAGGTTTGTCTGTCTTTTGGATAACTATAGCTTCCATATGAAAGCATTTAGATGTCAGCTAATCCTCCGTGTGGCACGGCATTCATACTTTTTTTTTTAAACAAAATTCCAGGATGTCGTTTCCAAACAGAAATCAGATGAGCCTGTAATATAACTGAATCATTCATAGTCATCACAGTACATTACAATTCTTTATTCCAACTGCAACAAAACAGGCGCACTGCGAAGGTCACTCAGAAGTGGAGACAACTGCAAAGGAGCAAATATCATTTCATCTTCTTTTATGATGTCATGACATAAAGAGGATGTTAATTCAAAGTGACAGATAGGATTATCGATGAATCATGGTGTACATAATACTGAAGAAGACCAGTTATATTTCTATGGAGAGAATGGAGAGAAGTATACAGGGTTTTTATTCATAGAAGGAGTCCAGGGCCCATATGCAATTCACTTTTTCTCTGGAGTTTTCTCTTAGGAGATCATTTTTCATCTTCAATTTAAATTAACTTTTTAGCACTCTGCAAAGGAAAAAGTACCAAAAGTAGGTGAAAAAGTACTGTCAAAATTATTTTGAGTATTTGTTTGTCTACTGGGGGTGTGAAAGGCATTTTATTTACAAGTTGTGAAAATAACACCTAAGAGAAAACTTGCATATGGCCCAAGGAGTATAAATTAGTTTTAGAGTTAAGAATAGTTTTAAGTCAAAATCGCAATCAAAAAGACAAATTGTGGACCATAGGACTCAAAAACGAATGACTGATTTGGATGTATAAGGTTTATCATGAAGTGAGTCTTTCTAATCAAGTGATGCGATAGTGTGTGATTTACAACAACAACAACAAATAACATTTGTAAAGCGCTTTTCTCCCGTGGGACTCAAAGCGCATAAGCATGGCTCCGACCATCATGGTACAGAGGAAGAATTTTATAAGTCTGGAAATGCCAGGCTAAACAGGTGGCTTTTCAGTCTGGATTTGAATAGCTCCAGGGATGGCGCTGTCTTTACTGGGTGTGGCAGGGAGTTCCAAAGAGTAGGGGCAGCATGACAGAAGGCTCTATCTCCAGATTTTTTGAGGTGCACTCTGGGAGTGACCAAGTTTATAGAACTTGCTGATCTGAGGTTGTGAGAAGTGTGGTGCAGCTTCAGCAAGTCCTTCATGTATCCAGGGCCCAGATTGTGCAGGGATTTGAATGTCAGCAGTCCAATCTTGAAGAGTATTCTCCATTCTACTGGTAGCCAGTGCAGTGAGCGAAGGATCGGTGTAATGTGACAGTGGCGAGGCTGGTTTGTTAGCAATCTGGCAGCAGCATTCTGCACTAATTGCAGGCGACGCAGGTCCTTTTTGGGGAGGCCAGCATAAAGGGCATTGCAGTAGTCCAGCCGTGATGTGATGAAGGCGTGGACTAGGGTTGGAAGATCTTCTGGGGGAATCAGATGTTTAATCTTTACAATGTTCTTCAGATGAAAGTAGGAAGATTTAACTACAGATGAAATTTGGTTTATGAAACTCAATTCCCCATCGCACAAGGTTGGAGCTGTTTATGTCTGAATTCCCAATCCTTATTGGTGTTGCTTTAGGATAGAGCTGTTTTGATGGTGAGTGCTGGCCTCAGAACAGGACCTCAGTTTTGTCAGCATTCAGTTTCAACTTAGAAGGATTTAGATTTAGAAGGAACCCGAGGTGAGAGATATATAGAGAGAGATATAGAGGCTACCATATTTATTTCCTTTTAAACAATACCAGTTGCTTGGGGAGTTCTGCTGATCTTCCTGACCAGAAGAGTATGAATCACAGACCTGTAACAAGCATGCAGCTAATCTTGTCAGATTTTTGTCAGAAACACCTGATCTTTGTGCAACACAGCTTGTCACCAGCTATACGGCTGACATGCGTGTGTGAAGCCCAGCCCAGCAATGTTGCTCAAGGGGATCAGGTCCTGATACTAACAGGTGACATAAGTTGTGAGTGTGTAGGCAGCTAAAAGTGAGCTGGCCTGAAAGCGCGGCGGCTGACAATATCAGCTTTGACAGCACTGTGTGCACAGAGACGGTGGTTCAAAAAGTGGGACTTAGGAAAAAGCAATGAAGGAAGGCACTAAGAAGGGAAACGGTGGTATATCATGTAAACACCATAAAAAATATTCACACGTTATTGTTGTATGACAATGAGATTGTACAGTAGTGCAAATTGGCTGCATTAGATATGTTCCCCAACACATTTATGGGAAAACTCTATAAAACAGTACAATTTTAAAACCTAAGAAAGTATTAAAGTGATAGGCCAAATATCCACCCACCTTAATCAGAGATTTGGCAGTGGAAATCATTCAGGAAGTATTGTGTATCATTTTACAAGGTCACCTAGGCTGCATCAATACACAAATGTCTATGGGGTTGATTCACAAAGCTTAAACATTTTTCACATTAACTGTAAGGAGAGATAAATAATGAGTTAAGTCATTTAAAGAGAGATAAATTGTGAGTTAAGCTGGTCAAGCCTGTACAGATGCATGTTAGCTGTGTGGCTGACAATGCGATCTGTTGCTACGCATAGGGCGGAGGATTGACTGCGCACATGAATGTGACGTCACGCTGCAGGTGGGGGAGTGGTGACTCAAAGGAGTTGGATGTTCCTTGGCCAAGTTGATGCACCAGGCGGATCGCTATCGGAGTGGCGGATCAGAGGCTACTGCACTATCGGCTGAGGCGGTCATTATCAGCCGACTTCAGTCATGCATGTGTACAAGGCTTTAATAAGTAAGATGATATAATTCAACAGGGAAGCTTTGTGAATCAGCCCTAATGCTTGCATACATGGTCTATTGATGCATACAGTTCTCACAGAGTCACTCTCATAGAGTGTAAATGTGACTCAGGGCTAGGCCAATCACCTTAGATTGTATTTAGGATTTTTTCTATACTATATGGTGAAACATTAAGGCGCTTTGCAGAAACTGCTGTGTCACCTAGTGTGAAATATCACTTTAAATATTGTTAGTCACTTTGTTATATATTAAAGTGGCATTTCCTCTTTGCTCTAAAAGACTTTCTACTACCACAAAAAATTGTAGCAGAACAGCATTCAAACAGTTAAACACAGCACTTTGTTCTTCAGTGGAAAGCTTTTTGCTTCAGTGGGCAGCTTCCAGCCAGAGGTAATGACATTATGTTTTGTTGACATTCCTTTGCCAGATACATTTAGTAAACATTAACAAACTGCCAAAACTGAGCTGTACTGAGACGAGAAGTAGAAAGAGCTGAGAAGTGATCACTAGATAGATTTTAATGTATAAATACAGCAGCTATGCAATAAAATGCAATGGTAGCGCTTTCATAGCAGATAAACTGTACTTTGGTAATTTGTAGAGAGACAATAATACTTTTGCACAAAAGCAAATGTAACTGTAAGGATAATAAAAAGTAGAAAAACACATTTTTATTGAATGTTATGCCAGAGTTTTTTCTCACTTTAAGTATCTTTATTTGACATTAGCAATGCTAAAATTGCTTATGGTAGTATTCAGAGTAAGAAGAAGCACTTGATAAAACTTCCCTTATAGTAGATGGTTATAAAGTCTCAAGTTATTGCCCAGCATGCAGTCAATATCCCCCAGAAGTAAAGAATAGTTAGCAGCATTAACAACCATACACAGACCTTTGCTAAGAAAACACCTCCGATTAATCTCTTACACAGTCTGGATACTGTATAAAAAGCATTTCTAATGAGAGGTCCGGGGGGTCACCAGTTAAAATGCAGTCAAGCAGTCGACCAAACATTTGTCTTCTATCTTTAATAATTTTAATTAAAGTCAGTTAGTATGAAATTTCCATCCTGCATAAATTATAGCTTCTAGCTTAAATAAACTTGGAAAGTAATAAAGCTGTAGACGGCCATTTGCCATTAGTGCTTAATGAGAAGATTTCTGCTAGTGTTTTTGCTCTCTTAATTACATTTGTATTAGCTAGCAAGCCAGCTTTTACAAGCTCTGTAGGTTCGGGTGCCATACCTCAATTGTTATAAAGTCTCAGCCATAAACGTCTATATGTGAAAAATTTTACACAATAGATATTGAAGTTATTTGATTATATAAAAATGGAAACAATATCTCCATTAACCTCCCTGGCGTTATGATTCTTTCCGGATTTTAGTGTCTGAAAACGTTGCAATTTTTTCGCTTTTAGACCCTAAAAATCATACGGCTAGATAGATCTGTGGCAGCCCTGAACATTACACACCTCCCATGGACTCATGGGTTACCGCTCTGAGCTGCGGATTTCCAGCCCGAGCCTGACTCGGGATTACCGCTAAGGAGGTTGAAGTACAGATTAGGAAAATGTAAACATTTATTTTTACAGATTTGCTGTTAGAAACCCAGCATATTAACTGAATGGTTATTAGTTGTGCTCTTGTTCGAATCTGTGGGTTTGCTTATTCGAAAATTTGTACAATGCCGTCCAAAGCACTTCAGCACCCTTACTTGCGGAGAGAGTCATGGAGCTGCATTCCATGTCGTGCTTCACGTGACTCTGACACTTCCTCGTTCCTGCTTGGATGGAGAAAGCATCGGAGACGCGTAAAGCGCAACATGGAATGCCGCATTGTGACTCTCCCCGCAAGTAAAGGTGCTGAAGTGCTTTAGATGGCATTATCCAATTCTCCAAATAACGAAAGCCAGATTCGAGCAGCAACTCTAGTTATTAGATTGTACATCATTAAAACATGCTACACACAATCAGATCTCTGACCAAAGTATTTTGCGAAATTCACTATTCTGATTAGGCATGGTCAAAAATGCCGGTTTTCAATACCCCAGAAATCCTTATTTCTGTCAATGTCGATTACCATCTACCGATACAACGGATTTCCATTTTCCAATTTCCAAGAAGGTTTTTTTTTGTAATTTTTTTTTGCAGTTTTTGATTAGACAAATACTTCCGAGTTGACTTGGAAGTATTGGACCAATCAGAGAATGATTGAGTTTTACTGCAATAATCGGAATACCATGGAAATTTAGGCCAATTACAAGATTCGGGATTATCCGAGTCTTGTGATTGGGCTAAAATTAACACGGTAATATGATTTCATGGAAAAATTCTGCATGCTCTGATTGGTCCTATGCTTCCGAGTTCTGTCATTGGGCTAAAATTACCAAGTTGTGGTAATGTGGTATTTCCATGGAAATCCGTTTTCCTATTTCCGATTTAAATTGCTGATTTCCAATCGGAAAAGCAGAGATTTAAATTCCACTGAATCCATATGAGCATCCCTAATTCTGATTGATTTCTCAGATTTATTTTTTTATGGACTTGAAGGGAGAGCCATAGCAATACACACACTTATGTGATGACTTTGCAATTTGATCTTCCTAGCAAATTTTGGCGGGTTTTCTTCTCTAATCACATTATAAAAATTGCTCTTTTGTACATCCTCAAGGCCTGAACCATACAGGCCATTTTTAATATGCAGGTCAACTGCTTTGCCACCAATAAAATTGATATATATATTAGTAATTTCCAATCAGTCAGCAGAATGTTTCACTGAGAAAAAATAAACAAGTAAATATTGTCTTACAGGAAAATTGCTATCCGACCCAACTGTCACTGCGCAAAAAGTGATGTGGATGGGTCACATACAATACAATGGGGTTGATTCCGTAAAGAACGTTAATCGTAATGTGTCCAGATGCACATTTACTGGCATTTATACAACTTACGTAGCAACTATTGCAAATTGCGTACTGCACTGTATACTTGCACCACTTATGTTGCTTGAGTAACATGCAACATAAGTGGTGCATTTACAATCTATAGCGCATTATGCAATTAAGTCACTATGTAAATTACATAATCTGCACACATTAAGGTAACATTCTTTAGTGAATCAGCCGCTCTGTCCTGTTCTGGAGTCATCCTCATCATGATCATTACGAATCCCACGTTGTATTCTTTGCCAAGATTCTATCTACATGACATTTGTGTGTTTGTCCTCAGTGGGTGTCTTTCTCCAGTTTCCTCTCACCTGCCAGTACCACCATTCTCCCCAACCCACCCCAATAATAATTAGACACTGGTAGTGACATTAAAATATGAGTCACCCTTAAGGACTGTAAGTAACATAAGCAGTTCAATGCACTCTGTACAGCATTATAACGTTAATAACAATAATGTCTCTATATTCAAGAAAAAAGCAAAAGTGCGGCACTCTCTATACCATATAATCAACAAAAGTGAGAAGGAGTATCAGCAAGTCTCTCACCGTTCATGCCAGGTTCTTCCAGCCAAATCACTTTGGGACGTGTGCTCCGTAGTAGGGAAGAAGGAAGAAATGTCAAACTTGCAATAAACAAGAAAAAAGCACGTGCACCCTCCGTCTGTTGCTGTTAGTGTTTAATGGCAATGACAAAACATCCAGATAGAAGAAACCATTAATGTGAGGAATAAGTTTACATTCTAACCTGCGTGGCAATCATGGTGGAGGAGGTGGGTGGCAAACAGAGATGGGAGAGAAGCAACGGCCGTTTTGTGTCTATCAGACGCTGCTTTCCACTTTTTTCTTGTTTATTGCAAGTTAATAACAATAATAATGATAATTATAATAATATCTGTGGAAAACTATTACATTACATTATACTGATGAAAAACAACAAAATAAAAAAAGCAAATCAATTATACTGACGAAGAAAAGTCACAGTACATCCCTAATGTAATAATTACCAAACATTTGCGTAAGGGTGAACTTATTCTTTAACAAGACTTGTTCAGACAGTAGACTTTGTGTGTGGTATACCACAACCTTTATACTGAGGTGCTAATCCAACTTAAACTACAGCGTGGATGCTACTGATATGTTTATCCACTTCTTGCCTTTACTTCTGGCTCCTGAAAAAGTTTATGAGCCTGTAAACCTGTATGAAACATTTATAAAGAAGCAACATGCTGCTCTGATAAAAGGTATCAGGGTAGTAATTTGGGGTTCTGAATTACAACCTGGGGTTTAATTTCTCATTAAACTTTAAAATATAGCAAGGGAATTGGAAAAAGAATTGTCTGTACCGTGTAACTACAAGAAGTTTTGAATCAGGATGATACCATTTATTGGCTAACTTAAAAGAATAAGAGTAAGCAAGCTTTTGGTTTTTGTCTGTATAGCCTTCGTCAAGCTTCAATCCTGTTTGTAGAGCAAACAGGATTGAAGCCTGACGAAGGCTATACAGCTGAAAGCTTGCTTACTCCTATTGTTTTAAATTAGCCAATAAATGGTATCCTCCTGTCTTGAGTCAAAACATCTTGCTTTTACTGATGGCTAACACGGTGCAATGCCTACAGCTACTGTATTACTACATATACAATTCTTATATTTTAATTAGATACTTTAACCTCCCTGGCAGTATGAGGGCTTCCCCCATCGCCATGGCGACGCGCGATGACGTCATCGACGTCAGAAGGAGTCCCGATCCACCCCTCAGCGCTGCCTGGCACTGATTGGCCAGGCAGCGCATGGGTCTCGGGGGGGTGCACCTCTCTGATGCGGCGGGTAGCGGCGAATCGGCGCGGGGCGGCCGTGATCATAAGTAACACGCAGCTAGAAAAGTGCTAGCTGCATGTATAAAAAAAAAATTATGCAGATCGGCCCAGCGGGGCCTGAGAATTCCTCCTGAGCGGCTTACCCCGTGTCCAGCACAAGGTTACCGCTAAGGAGGTTAATGTAACACAAATTCAACAGGTTATACATACAACTGAATAAGTGAATACGTGCCTGCTTTCTAGATACAGCATAAGTCAAACAGTGAGAATTATTAGAGTTGGCAGACATATGGATTGGAGGATAGGTGGGTGATGATTGGGAGGCTGAGGAGTATGGTAGACGTGAGGAGACATCAAATAGATGTAGCTAACACATCTAAATAGAGTACAATAGAGAACATAGGGCCTGATTCACAAAGCGGTGCTAACCCAGTTAGCACGCCTAAAAGACTTTAGGCATGATAACCATCGCACCATGCTGGTGAAAAGCCAGTTTAGGCGTGATAAGTTTAGGCGTTATAAGTTTAGGCATGATAAGTTTAGGCATGCTAAGTTTAGATTAGTTTAGATCGCATGCAAAGTCCCGTACGCAAAGCAGTGCCATTAAACTCTATGCGAAGTGCACCAGACTTTGCTAGCGCAAAACTTTTGATCAGCTGTGCACTGTGGTGCTAACCCAGTTGGTGCTTAAACTTATCGGGCCTGATTCACAAAGCGGTGCTAACAGTTAGCACGCTGGTGAAAAGCCCTTTATCATGCCTAAACTCAGTTTAGGCATGATAAGTTTAGGCGTGATAAGTTTAGGGGCCTGATTCACAAAGCGGTGCTAACAGTTAGCACCCTGGTGAA
Organism: Hyperolius riggenbachi; assembly: GCF_040937935.1. Taxonomy (NCBI): domain Eukaryota; kingdom Metazoa; phylum Chordata; class Amphibia; order Anura; family Hyperoliidae; genus Hyperolius; species Hyperolius riggenbachi. The sequence goes on from NC_090648.1 coordinate 152,358,940, forward strand.
AAGCCCTTTATCATGCCTAAACTCAGTTTAGGCATGATAAGTTTAGGTGTGATAAGTTTAGGTGTGATAAGTTTAGGCATGATAAGTTTAGGTGTGATAAGTTTAGGCATGATAAGTTTAAGCGCCAACTGCGTTAGCACCGCAGTGCACAGCTGATCAAAAGTTTTACGCTAGCAAAGACTGGTGCACTTCGTACAAAGATTAATGGCACTGCTTTGCGTGCGGGACTTTGCAAGCGATCTAAACTTATCTAAACTTATCATGCCTAAACTTATCACACCTAAACTTATCATGCCTAAACTTATCACACCTAAACTGGCTTTTCACCAGAGTGGTGCAATGGTTATCATGCCTAAAGTCTTTTAGGCGTGATAACTGAGTTATCACCGCTTTGTGAATCGAGCCCTAGGTGTGATAAGTTTAGGCATGATAAGTTTAAGCACCAACTGCGTTAGCACCGCAGTGCACAGCTGATCAAAAGTTTTGCGCTAGCAAAGTCTGGTGCACTTCGCATAGAGTTTAATGGCGCTGCTTTGCGTGCGGGACTTTGCACGCTATCTACACTTATCTAAACTTAGCATGCCTAAACTTATCACAGCTAAACTTATCACGCCTAAACTGGCTTTTCACCAGCGTGGTGCAATGGTTATCACGCCTAAAGGGCCTGATTCACAAAGCGGTGCTAACAGTTAGCACGCTGGTGAAAAGCCCCTTATCATGCCTAAACTCAGTTTAGGCATGATAAGTTTAGGGGCTCGATTCACAAAGCGGTGATAACCCAGTTATCACGCCTAAAAGACTTTAGGCGTGATGACCTTTTCACCACTGAGTTATCACCGCTTTTTCCTGCTCTTCGCGCGAAGTTACCGCGCGTACGCGCGTTCGCGCGTTCGCGCGTGAGAGCGCGCGCAAAGTCCCATAGGGCTTAATGGGAGCTTCGCGCGAAGCGGGGACGCTGCGCGCGCGCGCAAAACTTTGCGCGCGGCAACTTCGCGCGAGTTTCTTGTTATCATGCCTAAAGTGACTTTAGGCGTGATAAGGGCCTTTTCACCACGGTGCTAACACTTTGCACCGCTTGGTGAATCGAGCCCCAGGTGTGATAAGTTTAGGCATGTTAAGTTTAGGTGTGATAAGTTTAGGCATGATAAGTTTAAGCGCCAACTGCGTTAGCACCGCAGTGCACAGCTGATCAAAAGTTTTACGCTAGCAAAGTCTGGTGCACTTCGTATAAAGTTTAATGGCGCTGCTTTGCGTGCGGGACTTTGCAAGCGATCTAAACTTATCTAAACTTATCATGCCTAAACTTATCACACCTAAACTTATCATGCCTAAACTTATCACACCTAAACTAGCTTTTCACCAGTGTGGTGCAATGGTTATCATGCCTAAAGTCTCTAACTGGGTTAGCACCGCTTTGTGAATCGAGCCCAAAGGAAAAATCGGTGATAACTCAGTAGTGAAAAGGTCATCACGCCTAAAGTCTTTTAGGCGTGATAACTGGGTTAGCACCGCTTTGTGAATCGAGCCCATCATGCCTAAACTTATCACACCTAGGCCTCGATTCACAAAGCGGTGCTAACAGTTAGCACCCTGGTGAAAAGCCCTTTATCACGCCTAAACTCAGTTTAGGCATGATACGTTTAGGTGTGATAAGTTTAGGTGTGATAAGTTTAGGCATGATAAGTTTAGGTGTGATAAGTTTAGGCATGATAAGTTTAAGCACCAACTGCGTTAGCACCGCAATGCACAGCTGATCAAAAGTTTTGCGCTAGCAAAGTCTGGTGCACTTCGCATAGAGTTTAATGGCGCTGCTTTGCGTGCGGGACTTTGCACGCTATCTACACTTGTCTAAACTTAGCATGCCTAAACTTATCACACCTAAACTTATCACACCTAAACTTATCATGCCTAAACTGAGTTTAGGCATGATAAAGGGCTTTTCACCAGTGTGCTAACTGTTAGCACCGCTTTGTGAATCAGGCCCAATGTGTTGTGGTGTATGGGTAGATGCAGAAAAGGATTAACCTCCCTGGCGGTAAGCCCGAGCTGAGCTCGGGCTATGCCGCGCAGGGGGAGATCTCAGCCCCTGGTGGGGCGATTTGTGTGCTGTAAAGTGCTGTGCCAGCACTTTGCTAGCTGCGCGCACAGCTTGATCACCGCCGCTCTGCGGCGATCGGCCGCACGCAGCGGCGAAAGAGGGCCCCCCCCCGCCAGAGCCCTGCGCTGCCCGGACCAATAAGTTCCGGGCAGCGCTATGGGCTGGATCGGGTGTGCCTGACGTCAGGACGTCGGCTGACGTCCATGACGTCATCTCGTCGCCATGGCGACAGGAGAAGCCAAACAGGGGAACGCGTTATATACGCGTTCCCCTGTTTGCTATAGATGCCGGCGACGATCGCACTAGAGGGACACATGCGCCCTCTAGTGGTGTTTCATGTAGCTACCACTCTGGTAGCTTTACATGAAACAAAAATTTTTTTTTAAAAAAAAGGTTTTTTGCCAATTTGGCAAAAAAAATTAACTGCCAGGGAGGTTAAGATGAAATGGAGCCCTAGAAAAGTTAGCAGTTTTTGCCCACTTCTGATAATCACCTGGCATTTTTAGAAAGATGTCTTGGGGGCTAGCTTCCGCAAGGCCCCCTAGACTTTCTCCAGGCCCTAGGCAACAGCCTAGGTTTTCCTTGTGGATGATCCAACTCTGGGTAGATGAGTATCAGGAGAAGTGGAACAAGGTGATAGAAGAATAGGTAAAAGAATGGTCGGAAGATGAAAGTGTAGAGAGGTACCATGGGTTGGTGAAAGAATAGTAGAGTAGAGATGGCCCGAACGGTTAGCCGGCGAACGGTTCCCGGCGAACTTCCGTGGTTCGCGATCACGGCGAACTGGGAACTTTTCCGGAAGTTCAGTTCGCCCCCATAGTGCATTATGAGGGTCAACTTTGACCCACTACATCACAGTCAGCAGGCACATTGTAGCTGATCAGGCTACACTCCCTCCTGGAGCCACTCCCACCCTTATAAAAGGCAGGTGCCTGCAGTAAATAGAGAAGGGACAGCTGCTGCAGACTCTCTCATAGGGAAAGATTAGTTAGGCTCTTGTAGGCTTCTTAGCTTGCTCCTTGCTGATTCTTATTGCTAAAATAGCACCCCACAACAGCTCTTTTGAGAGCTAATCTTGTTCTTGTAATCTATTTCTTTTTTTTCTGTGTGTGTCCCACTAACACTTGTGTTGCATAGACAGTCTTGCTAATTCATACTGTGTGTGTGCCACTGTCAGCCAGGCCCAGTACATTCAGTGACTACCTGTGTGTGTGACAGACAGCTGCACATTGTAATACCCAGTACTGCATATACCTACCTACCTGTTTTTCACAGTGCACCCACCTACCTATGTGAGTTGAGCGCACGCAGTGTCACTGTGTCTGTCCGCTACCTGTCTGTGTGAGTGTGACAGATGCACATTGTAATACCCGGTACTGCATATACCTGTTGTTCACACTGCACCCACCCACCTACGTTAGTTGAGCGCACGCAGTGTCACTGTGCCTGTCCGCTACCTGTCTGTGTGTGACAGGTGCACATTGTAATACCCATTACTGCATATATCTACCTACCTGTTGTTCACAGTGCACCCACCTACCTACCATAGTTGAGCGCACGCAATGTCACTGTGCCTGTCCGCTACCTGTCTGTGTGTGACAGGTGCACATTGTAATACCCATTACTGCATATTCCTACCTACCTGTTGTTCACAGTGCACCCACCTACCTATGTAAGCGCACACAGAGTCACTGTGTCTGTCCGGTATCTGTCTGTGTGTGACAGGTGCACACTTGGCTTTAAGTGTGGATGTAGACACTGTGAGCAGCGATGAACCCTTGGACTACTGGGTGTGCAGACTTGACCTGTGGCCAGAGCTATCCCAATTTGCCATCCAACTTCTGTCTTGCCCTGTCTCAAGCGTCCTGCCAGAAAGGACCTTCAGAGCAGCTGGAGGCATTGTCACTGAGAAGAGAAGTCACCTAAGTCACAAAAGTGTTCAGTACCTCACCTTTATCAAAATTAATGAGGCATGGATCCCGGAGGGCTACTGCCCGCCCGAAGACTAAGTCACTCCCCACACAGCATCTCTGCCCGTAGGCTGCTTGACTGCCTTCTCCGCCACCACCAACTGGGTCCAGGACACCAGGCGGATTCCTGGATTTTTAAGGCCGCTGCTAGCAGTGGCCGCTATAATAATTTTTCTGGTGCGTGTACATGCCTGCCTAATTTTTCTGGCTGCACTGCAGCTGCAACAAGACAAAAGGCATCTTCATTGTGGATAGACCAAATTTGGTCAGCTGGACAGTCACTGTTCTGTCATTCAGCTACCTCAGCCCGGCGACCATATGGGCTGGAAAGCCACCATCACCTGTACTCTTGTCATGGTGCACACCAGTCCAGTTCAGCCGTCACTACACAAACGGCTGTTTGCAGGCACTGCATACCTTTCACTGCATCTTTGACTGCACATTGTATTATACCTGGCAGTCAGTGCATAACTTGCACTTGAATGGATGGCAGACTTTCCCTTCATAACAGATTCTCGTTAAAGGCAAGTGGTGCCATCTTTGCCCTCCTTAACAGATTCTCATTAAAGGATTTAAAGTTGATTCGTCTCATATACAGCAGGTCCTCGAAAGTCCTCCTGTATTGTTATTTTTGGTCACTACCTCGGGACGTGCATGCCATGCCTGATGTCTTCCTTGGATGTGTGGTGGTAGCCGTTCCTGCTCCTTTGCCCACAGCGTGCCTGCTGCCTTCTTGGATGTGTGGTGGTGGTAGCCGTTTCTTAGGCTCCCACTTCAGACTGGAATCGAACCAGGATTCCCTGGCCATTACCCTTGGTCTCCATGGTACTGAGAAAGTACCATCGAAAGTTTCACACAGTTGAATGAATGGCAGACTTGCCCTCCACAACACATTCTTGGCAAATGCTTTCGATTTGGTTCCTCTTGTGCTGGGTCAAGGGTCCACCTGACCACAGATGCCTGTTCTGCAAAGCACGGTCAGGGCAGGTACATTACTTGTACATAATGGGTCTCAGGCTCCCACACCGGACCGGAATCGAACCCTGATTCCCCGACCATTACCCATGGTCACAATGGAAGACTTGCCCTCCATAATAGATTCTCGTTGCAGGTACTGAACAGCAAGTAGAAAATGTAATTTAAAAAAATAGATGTAAGCTTTAACAATGGTAGAGAAAGAACCATCGAAAGTTGATAAGGCAGTCAGACATTACCTGATATCACTGAGTGAGGAAGAGCAATCTCGCCATGGTGTGCACTAGTCCAGCACGGCCGTCACTACACAAACAGCTGTTTGTGGTGCGTTACACAGTGAGTTTGGTGTGTCAGTGTGAAGCAGTACTCTAATTACACTCCCTGATTGATGTATACACATGCAAGATGTTTTACAGCACTTTAGGCCTGCAATTTAGCATTCAATGTGATTTCTGCCCTTTGCGTCCAATCCATATTTTTCCCAGGGACTTTTGGCATGTATCCCACTCCGCCATGCCCCCTCCAGGTGTTAGACCCCTTGAAACATCTTTTCCACCACTTTTGTGGCCAGCATAAATTTTTCTAGTTTTCAAAGTTCGCCTCCCCATTGAAGTCTATTGCGATTTGCGAAAGTTCGCGAACTGTAAATCGGAGGGTGATTACGTAGTTGAGGAAGAGGAGAGGTAATTTGGTGAGAGGATGAGAGGTAAGATATGGGTATGTAAGGGAGAAGGGAGAAGTGGTGTGGAAGGATAAGTGAGGGATGGGTTTATGAGTGGGTGATGGTGAAAAAAGGTAAAATGGGAAGTGCAAGGATAGTTCAAGGATAACTGAAGAGTGGGTGAGTGGCTGAGGGTCAGGAGAGGTAACATGAAGAGCATTGATCAAGCTCATTTGACCAAGTCTTTGTCTTTTGTGTCATTACTGACCTTGCTTCAGTCTTCTACACCTGTAGCTAACCCAGCTGTTCTAGAGTCACTTAATTCTCCTGTTGTTGATATCAAGCAGGCCCACCTGGCTAACCTTGGGTCTCCTATTATTGTTACCCAGATAACGTGTTTGACCTTCTTGTCTAGCTAGTATCCTATCTGTTTACCTCGTTATTTTACAGCTTCCTGTTCAAGCTCATCCGTGCTCTTCCCCTCAATGCAGCCTCACCTGCTTTGGTCAGCTACTGGAGACACAAGCCTGGGGACTATGACCTGGGAATCCCCCAAAGCAAAATGTGCAGTGTCCACCTGTGAGTCCATCCTCATTTTGTTGGATTTTGATGAAAAATGGTCATTTTTAAGACTCCACACACTGGGTGCACCTGTGCTAGGCAGTGGTGCTCACCGCCAGGTCGTGATCACGCTTACGCGTGGATTCACGACCATTTTGACGCATTCCGCCTCGGACACGCTAAGCCGTGAATAGATTTTCAACCACGAAAATCTACTTCGGCTTCGCGTGAATGCGGACAGAAATCCGCATTCACGCTCGTGAAACCAGGGGCTGAAGTCGTGGTTTGCGGAAATGCGTCAAACTATGCGGAAGTGACACATTGCAGGTCAATCAGAGTGCCCCAGCCAGGCCCTAGCAACCAATCACAGGAGGGGAGCTATGCCCTCCCCTCCTGAATATAAAGCGGCGGCCATGATGGAAAAGCTCTGTCCTTGTTAGACTGTGGTGCTGAGAGGATTATCTCCAGGCCATTGTTGTTTGAGCAAGTGCATTTATTGTGTTAAAAACAAAGCGGTTTTTTTGCTAACACTGTTCTTATACTGTACACAATTAGCTAGTCAGTGAGTGATTGCTGTAGTTAGTTGTAGTCAGTGTAGTGTAGTGGGAGTGTGGGAGTCTAGTGATTATTTAACTGTGTGTAGTGCTGTGCAGGCAGGTTCAGTGCTGCAGTGTAGTGGGAGTGGGGATTATCTGTGTGTAGAGTGCAGGCAGGCAGGTTAGTGCAGCTGCAGTGTTCACTTGTATATTCCAGTGACAGTTATACACTTGTACTATTTGCAGGCAGCCAGTCACACCACCGGCGCCGCCACTCTCTGCCAGCGCTGTTCATTCATTCTGTCAGTGACCTTGTGCCGTGCCCAGTGCCCACTGCTCGCTCGCTCGCTGGCATATGAGCATCTCGTTACACAGTGTGACATCCTTGTGTGCCCACTGCATCCTTCAGTGACCTAGTTGTATATCCAGTGCCCACTGCTGTGCCCACTGCATCCTTCAGTGACCTTGTACTGTGGCCACTGCATCCTTCAGTGACCTAGTTGTATATCCAGTGCCCACTGCTGTGCCCACTGCATCCTTCAGTGACCTAGTACTGTGGCCACTGCATCCTTCAGTGACCTTGTACTGTGCCCACTGCATCCTTCAGTGACCTTGTACTGTGCCCACTGCATCCTTCAGTGACCTAGTTGTATATCCAGTGCCCACTGCTGTGTCCACTGCATCCTTCAGTGACCTTGTACTGTGCCCACTGCATCCAGTGATTCATTACTAGCAACATGTCTGGCAGGGTTTCGCGGGGCGAGAGGAAAGGGAGTTCAATTGCCTCAGCCACTTCTGGGACTGCTCCACGTCCAGGGAGAGGACGCCCAGCTGTACGTGGTCGTGATGCAGCAGAAAAGGGGGCAGCAAAGCCTGGGCCGAGTCAGCGGACGCCATTGTCCAAATATTTTAAAGTTTCTGGTCCCCGTGTGGTGGTTGAGCAAATGGAACCTGACGTACTCATGGACATCATGACTTCCTCCCAGACCTCTACTGTGAGCACCACTCTAAGCAGTAGCAGCAGCAGCCAACATCCCACGCTTGTTGTGACATCCACCCCAGCACCCACTGGTCAGCAGCCCTCCCAGGATGACAGCGTTCTGTCCCTCAGTCCGGCATCTGGGAACCTGCTGATGCAAGAAGCACAGGACTTACTGGGGACTGATGTGGCAGAGATTGAGATCGGGCCACAATCACAAGCGTTGTTGAGTTCTGGTGATGAAGAAGAGGGGTCTGTGTCTGGGGATGTAGGGACAGAAGAGGAGGCGGGGGAGTCAGAGGAAGAGCTGGATTATGATGATGCTGCTGATGATGACGTTGTGGACCCTAACTATGTGCAGCCTGCTGAGTCCGTGGAAGAATGGTCAGAGCAGGATGACGAGTCACCTCGGCCTAGGCAAGGATATCGCCATATGTCAGGCAGGGGCAGGGGCATCGGCAGCAGTGGGCGTGGAGGAAGTAGACAGGACACTGCTTCAGCCGGCACCACCACTATGCAACCCCCGGCAACTACTACCACACATTGCTCCGCTGCACCCTCTGCTAGTGGGGGCCGCAGTAAATTAAAGTCACCAGTGTGGGATTGCTTTGAGGAATGTACTGATGACAAAAGGTATGCGGTGTGCAGGTTATGCAGCAAAAGATTGAGCCGTGGGAAAAGTCTGAGCAAGATGGGTACCTCATCCCTCCAGGGCCACCTGAGAAGCCGCCACTGCCGCGAGTATGCGGACTTTAAGAGGAAGCAGGCACTGCTGGCAGGGGTTCCTGAGAGCAGAAGGCCCACCAGCGCAGCAGCATCATCCCTCCCTCAGGGTCGTGAATCCCCCACAGCAGCAGCAGCAGTAGTAGCACGCAAGCGCTCTTCCACCTCGGCTGCTCAGGACACAGACATTGAGGCTGGCAGCCAGTGTTCGTCTCTCTCCTCTGTCTCCCCTGCATCCCAGCGTCGTCAGACCCTGCTGAGCGACACCTTTCAGGGTCTGACCAAGCCTCTGCCTCCAAGCCACAGGCGGATCCGCAAACTAAATGGCTTGCTGGCCCGGGCCATGGCATCACAGCTGCTTCCCTACTCCCTGGTGCAGGAGGGGAGCGCCATGCGGACGCTGCTCCAATTTGGCATCCCCGAGTGGCAAGTCCCCAGTCGCCACTATTTCAGCAGGAGCGCGATCCCAGCACTCCACAAGTTTGCGGTGGAAAACGTGGCCCGTTCCCTGGACTACTCTGTGGGCAAGCGGGTCCACGTGACCATGGACTCGTGGAGTAGCAGATTTGGGACAGGTCGCTACCTGTCCTTTACGGCCCACTGGGTGACACTGATGGAAGGGAGGGAGGACAAGAGCGCATCAGCCCAGCTAGTGGTGCCACCACGCGGGATCAGGGGGGATGCAGAAGGGTCCTGTCACGACACTCCCTCAGCACCCGGAAAGCAAGCCCGCCTCGGCAGCAGCAGCGCCAAGCCTCGGCACTGCCAAGCCCTTTTAAAATTGGTGACCCTGGGGAAGGAGAGGCTTACGGCCACCAACGTCCTGGCCGCCCTCAGGAAGCAGGAGCGGAGGTGGCTGACCCCCAGAGGCCTGGAAGTGGGGTATGTGGCAGCCGATAACGGGGCCAACCTGGTGGCAGCAGTGCAGCAGGGAAACCTCCAGCACATCCCCTGCTTGGCCCACGTGCTCAATCTTGTGGTGCAGCGCTTCTTGCGCACCTACCAGGGGATGAGCGAGCTGCTGCAGGATGCCCGGGCGGTGGTACGCTTTTTCCGCCTGTCAGCCACTGCCTCTGCACTCTTGTCCACCTTACAGCAGCAGTATGGAAGGCCACAACACCGGCTGATCATCGACATGCCAGTTCGCTGGAATTCGACTCTGGCCATGTTGGAGCGGCTGTGTCAGCACAGGCTGGCTCTTAGGGCCTACATGCTAGACCCAAGTGTCCCCAGCAACCAGCAAGTCCCCATGATTACTGCCACTCAGTGGACACTGATGCAGCAAGTATGCCTGGTGCTGAGTCCCTTCCTGGAGGCAACCAAGATGGTCAGTGAGGAGCGGGCCTCTGTGTGCCAGTGGGTGCCCTTGGTTTGTCTACTGGAGCAGGCAATGGACAATTTAATTGAGCGTGGGGATGAAGCCCTGAGGCAGTTGGAAGAACAGGAGCAGATGGCAGCACAGTCCAGCTCAGAGGAGGGCTCACAGCAGGTAGTGGAAGAGTTGGAGGTCCCTAACCTGAATGAGGAGGAGGAGGAGGAGCAGAGTGCAGCAGGCGTTGTACGTGGATGGCGGTTTGAGGAGGACAACGACATGGCACAGGAAGAGGACAGGCATGCATTATGGGACAATGGCGAGGACGAGGAAGATCTTGCTGGCAGGGCCCACTTGTTTCCCATGGCTGTGCACATGTTGCGCTGCCTTCGCAGGGACCCCCGGGTGATCCAGATGCGTTCAAGGGAGGACATCTGGATTACCTTGATGCTTGATCCCCATCTGAAGGGGAAGCTGGGAGACTTAATGACGCCATCCACCACCGAGCAACGCACAAGGGAGTTGAAGGAGGCCCTTGTGCGCAGACTACTGGAAGCATTCCCCCAGCCTTCCACCCCCACTGTAACTGCTCTGCCAAGCCAGCAAGAGGTGCCTGCCATTGCCACTAGCAGCACAACAACAACCACCAGCAGCAGCAGCAGCAACTGGCGCCCCGGAGACCTGAAGAGCCTAAGCAAGAGCCTGTATGCAGTGCAGCAGCCCAGAACAGAGGTGCCCGCCACAGCATCCACCACCAACCAGCACAAGCAACGACTGACCACCATGGTGTCTGACTATATGGGGTCATCCAGCGGGCTCAATGACACCGACAGCCCCGTGGACCCCTTGGAGTACTGGGTCAAGAGACTGGACATCTGGAGCGAGCTTTCCCAGTACGCCCTGGAACTCCTATCCTGCCCTCCTTCCAGTGTCCTCTCAGAGAGATGCTTTAGTGCGGCCGGTGGCGTGGTCACAGAGAAGCGCTCTCGGCTCTCCCACGCCTCTGTGGACAAACTCACCTTCCTGAAAATCAACCAGGCTTGGGTGGAAGGTGAGTTCCTGGCCCCTATTGTCGGACACAGGGGGACATGAAGTGGCTGCTGCATGTGCTGTTGTTAACTATGCCTGCCTTTATAAAGACATTTACTACCTGCCTAGTGCCTACCTTGGTTAATTTTTTGGTGTTATGGTACTACTACCAGTAAGTTGCCATGGTCCTCCTTCTGAGCTGCTGAACTGACCACCCGCTTTGTCCTCCTGACTCAGTCGCTACTACACTCTGCGTTCACACTGCCCGGGTCGCCGGGTGCATTTAATTTTTTGGCCAGCACTATGACGCTGTGCTACTACTACTGTGCTGCTGCTGCTGCTGAACTGACCGCCCGCTTTGTCCTCCTGACTCAGTCGCTACTACACTCTGCGTTCACACTGCCCGGGTCACCGGGTGCATTTAATTTTTTGGCCAGCACTATGACGCTGTGCTACTACTACTGTGCTGCTGCTGCTGAACTGACCGCCCGCTTTGTCCTCCTGACTCAGTCGCTACTACACTCTGCATTCACACTGCCCGGGTCGCCGGGTGCATTTAATTTTTTGGCCAGCACTATGACGCTGTGCTACTACTACTGTGCTGCTGCTGCTGAACTGACCGCCCGCTTTGTCCTCCTGACTCAGTCGCTACTACACTCTGCGTTCACACTGCCCGGGTCGCCGGGTGCATTTAATTTTTTGGCCAGCACTATGACGCTGTGCTACTACTACTGTGCTGCTGCTGCTGAACTGACCGCCCGCTTTGTCCTCCTGACTCAGTCGCTACTACACTCTGCGTTCACACTGCCCGGGTCACCGGGTGCATTTAATTTTTTGGCCAGCACTATGACGCTGTGCTACTACTACTGTGCTGCTGCTGCTGAACTGACCGCCCGCTTTGTCCTCCTGACTCAGTCGCTACTACACTCTGCGTTCACACTGCCCGGGTCACCGGGTGCATTTAATTTTTTGGCCAGCACTATGACGCTGTGCTACTACTACTGTGCTGCTGCTGCTGAACTGACCGCCCGCTTTGTCCTCCTGACTCAGTCGCTACTACACTCTGCGTTCACACTGCCCGGGTCACCGGGTGCATTTAATTTTTTTGGCCAGCACTATGACGCTGTGCTACTACTACTGTGCTGCTGCTGCTGAACTGACCGCCCGCTTTGTCCTCCTGACTCATTCGCTACTACACTCAGCGTTCACACTGCCCGGGTCGCCGGGTGCATTTAATTTTTTGGCCAGCACTATTACGCTGTGCTACTACTACTGTGCTGCTGCTGCTGAACTGACCGCCCGCTTTGTCCTCCTGACTCAGTCGCTACTACACTCTGCGTTCACACTGCCCGGGTCACCGGGTGCATTTAATTTTTTGGCCAGCACTATGACGCTGTGCTGCTACTACTACCACCAGTATGTTGCCGTGGTCCTTCTGTGCTGCTGAACTGACCGCCCGCATAGTCCTTCTCCTGACTCAGTCGCTACCACCACTGCACTCTGCGTTCACACTGCCCGTGTCCACTGACAACTCTGCTGCGATGTCATTGCTAATTGCTGCAAAAAAACAAAAAAAAAAATTACAAAAACCTCTCTGGAGCCTTTTTGCCGTCAGCCACTCATCCTCCTCCAGCGGTACCTTCGCCGCCAAGTGCCATTGGAACTTCACCTCTTTGACTGCTTAACGCGTATATCCCTTTTTAAAACCACTTATTACCAATTAATAGCCCCATTTAAAGTGTTGATTTCACTTTAAAATCCATTTTCTCTAGAAAAAAATTTTGGGGGGGAATTTTTTATGTTGAAGTTATGTTGCCCCTTATCACCTCGATAATCCATGCTATTTGGGGGACTGTAGCATGTATGGGGGCTTTGTTATTAACGTTAAAAGAAAATCCGCCTCCGGGCGTGAATCCGCGCGTGATTACGCCATTCACGGGAAAAAATCCGCGTGGTTGCGTGGACGCGGACGAAAATCCGCATGCGGCGGGGCCGAATGCGGATTTTTTTTTTGCAACCACGCGGATTTCCGAATTCGTGGATGAGGCACATCCGAGCATCCCTGGTGCTAGGTGCCTGTGTGGACACATTGTAACAGGTTTTTCAGACCACTTCAACAAGTCTAAACATTTTAAATCAAAGGAAATGCTTTATTACAGTTTCTATGTTACTTTTCTTGTTACCTCCCCAGCCATTCTGTCTGTACATTTCAAAGCCACTAGTCCTTCCTTATAAAACAGAAAGATTGATTTTCTGAACATCCTCGTTAATGAAAAGTGATGAAAGACAACATTGAAGACATTACTCACTCAGCACTAAGCAAAGCCAGTAACTCGGTACAATAAGTTAATTACTAAAAGTGAATTAGCAAGTTCTCTCCTAAAGATATACAGTTAAAAAAAGAAAAAAACTGCACTGCATTTCTTCCAAGCATAACTAAATCAACAAACATAGAATATTCTCTGTGTATAGTAATGACATTCAATAAAATGCTTTAAATTGTGTAATTAATATTTTAATTATATTTCTCAACTATCATTGCTCCCTACTGTGAAAAGTAACAGGGATGGTAATTTTCAAGAACGATGACAAGATTGCTTTCATTACTGGTCAAGGATGCATGCGTATGTCTCCAATGTTCTTAATTTTGTTCATGAATGTGATTAGATGAACTGATTATGTACTCAGGAATAAGGAAGATTTAAGGGACCGTGCAGGTATTTTTAGCATACACTTCTCTGGATAGGGGACAAGACTTTCATCAATGCAGACACTCGCATTTTTATATATTTAACCTAAACAGCAGGGAAGAAGTGATTTCAAAATTGTCATCTAAATCAGGAAAGTTTAATTGTATTAAGTTTGTTATTTATTTCAGATGTGCCACATGAGTTAAACGTTTAACCACAGCATTTTCTTCCAGAGGGAGGAAGAGTATCTTTCAGCACACTGTCCATACCTTCTGTCCTCTGTTAAAAAGATTACCTGCTGCCAAAAATAAGTGACCCAGTTTATATGTTTACCCAAAATATGAACCCAGAAGGGGCTGGGATTGGCCCTTTACCAAAGAATGTCAGCTAATTCTGATGCAGAACGTGTTACTAAGGCTACAATGTGGACAATATAGACCAGGGGTCCCAAAACTTTTTCGGTCAAGGGCTGGGTCAACATACTTCAGATTGTCGGGGGGACGGAACATACTGTACATAAAATGATGTTGAAAAACATTACATTGAATCTAGGTATTGATTCCCCCCAGTCATGCCAGGAGGAGAACTCCCAGCAGCAGCCATTCAGTCATGCGGTACCTGAATAAATCTTTGTGCACCAGGCAGTGAAGCATACCAGGTGACAACCTGTCATCCAGTTGGACAGCCTTACCATCTGATGCATAATTGAATTGGAAACCAGCTCGCTGGCTTCTACAGTATGTAGATGCCTGGGTGGAGCCAGCACGGTTATTCTATATGTGGGGCGCTGATATTTAAAGGTGCAGTGGGCCTTATCTATAAGTATTACATTTTGTGTGTGGAAGGCCAGTGAAAAAGCCTCAAGGGGCAGTTTGAAGACCACTGATACAGACAATATGTGTCTGGATGGTGTAATGGTTAAAGGCTCTTCCTCCGACATAGGAGACCTGGGTTTGAATCTTGCCTCTTCCTGTTCAGTAAGCCAGCACCTATTCAGTAAGAAGTCCTTGGGCTACACTTCTACTACTTACTGACAGTGTCCTAGTGGCTGCAGCTCAAGCGCTTTGAGTTCATCAGGAGAAAAGCACAATATAAATGTTATTTGTCTTGACTTGACAATAACCATTTCTCGGTCCTCTAATCATAACTTAGTTTGTGGCATCAACCAAGAAAGAAAAAGAGGCAGCACTCCACTGGCTTGCAAAACGTGCTTGTATTTATAGAACAAAGAAACGCTACGGCTAACAAAGGACCATATGGGGTGTCCACAACATGCAGTGTTTCTCAGGTCCCTTAGCACAAGCACGTCTTGCAAGTCAGTGGTGTCTTTCTTGGTGAATACCTGAGATTATAGAAGCAATCCCACTGTGGTTTGTGAATTGGCTCATTCCAGGGTCAATACACTAGTGATGCTCAAATACCCCTTTTTAAAATTCGAGTTTGGTCGAATTCGAATAGTAAATTATTCGAGGTCAGTCGAATATTCGAGTCGAATAATTTTTACTATTCGATTCGACCTCGGACTTCGAGCTCACTATTTGAGTCGGTATTCGAGCTAACTATTCGAGCTGACTATTCGAATTGGCCTTAAATAGCTTCCCAACACTTGTTTTGAGGGTTAATGATGCAAGAAACATATTTTTTTCCAAGTGACAACAGCAAGTGATTATGTGGGGATGTTCCTGTAAAAAAAAAAAAAGGTGAAAAGAGAAGTTGTGTCCAGAATTTTGTTCAGTACTGTATATACTTCTTCTTCTTCTTCTTCTTTATCTTCTATATCTTCTTCTTCTTCTTCTATATCTTCTTCTTCTTCTTCATCTTCTTCTTCTTCTTCTTCATCTTCTTCATCTTCATCTTCTTCATCTTCATCTTCTTCATCTTCTTCATCTTCATCTTCTTCATCTTCTTCTTCATCTTCTTCATCTTCTTCATCTTCATCTTCTTCATCTTCTTCTTCATCTTCTTCATCTTCATCTTCTTCATCTTCTTCTTCTTCTTCTTCTTCATCTTCTTCTTCATCTTCTTCATCTTCTTCTTCATCTTCTTCATCTTCATCTTCTTCATCTTCTTCTTCATCTTCTTCATCTTCTTCATCTTCATCTTCTTCATCTTCTTCTTCATCTTCTTCATCTTCATCTTCTTCATCTTCTTCTTCTTCTTCTTCTTCTTCTTCTTCTTCATCTTCTTCTTCATCTTCTTCATCTTCTTCTTCATCTTCTTCATCTTCATCTTCTTCATCTTCTTCTTCATCTTCTTCATCTTCTTCATCTTCATCTTCTTCATCTTCTTCTTCATCTTCTTCATCTTCATCTTCTTCATCTTCATCTTCTTCATCTTCTTCTTCTTCTTCTTCTTCTTCTTCATCTTCTTCTTCATCTTCTTCATCTTCTTCTTCATCTTCTTCATCTTCATCTTCTTCATCTTCATCTTCATCTTCTTCATCTTCTTCTTCATCTTCTTCTTCTTCTTCTTCTTCTTCTTCTTCTTCTTCATCTTCTTCTTCATCTTCTTCATCTTCTTCTTCATCTTCTTCATCTTCATCTTCATCTTCATCTTCTTCATCTTCTTCTTCATCTTCTTCATCTTCTTCATCTTCATCTTCTTCATCTTCTTCTTCATCTTCTTCATCTTCATCTTCTTCATCTTCTTCTTCTTCTTCTTCTTCTTCTTCTTCTTCATCTTCTTCTTCATCTTCTTCATCTTCTTCTTCATCTTCTTCTTCATCTTCTTCATCTTCTTCTTCATCTTCTTCATCTTCTTCTTCATCTTCTTCATCTTCTTCTTCTTCTTCATCTTCTTCTATATCGTCTTCTTCGTCACTTATTTCTCTTTTCATTTTTTTTTTTTTAAAGAAATGCAGCTATTTTTGAGCGTAACAACAAATAGCTGGTGGCGCACGCATGTTGGAAGCGCCATTGTATGTGCTCCCTGGCAGTGGAAACACACAGACAGCAGGAGGTAAATTTAGCAGCAGGAGGAGGAGGATGAGTGTGTGGCAGCATGCAGTCAATGAGGCAGGCAGCGTGACATAATAGCCCTGGTACCTAGCGGTGATACCATGGCTGTAAATAAACACAACAGGAGGTCCCAGACAGCGGTCGTGCAGCCCACATTGTGTCCAATACACAACTGGGACAACACAGTTTTCAACCCGGGCACCTCAGAAAAATTAAACCTTTTTTTGTAATGGTTTTGTAGTTTTGGTTTTACAACCAATTACACAGATATATAGCTATTTTTTGACGTAATAGCTGGTGGCAGAGTGGCAGCAGAAGGTAAATCTGTGTACCCTGGCGGTGGGAAACACAGACAGACAGCAGCAGCAGCAGGAGGAGGAATGGAGGAGAGTAATTATGTGAGCAGCTATTGTTTGACGTAATAGCTGGTGGCAGTGTGGCAGCAGAAGGTAATTCTGTGTACCCTGGCAGTGGGAAACACAGACAGACAGCAGCAGCAGGAGGAATGGAGGAGTAGTGTGAGTGTGGCAGCAGGTAGGCAGCGTGACATAATAGCCCTGGTACCTAGCGGTGATACCAGGGCCGTAAATAAACACAACAGGAGGTCCCAGACAGCGGTCGTGCAGCCCACATTGTGTCCAATACACAACTGGGACAACACAGTTTTCAACCCGGGCACCTCAGAAAAATTAAACCTTTTTTTTTTTTAATGGTTTTTTGGTTTTTGGTTTTACAACCAATTTAGCTATTTTTGGACGTAATAGCTGGTGGCAGAGTGGCAGCAGAAGAAGGTAATTTTGTGTACCCTGGCAGTGGGAAACACAGACAGACAGCAGCAGCAGGAGGAGGAATGGAGGAGTAGGCGAGCAGCTATTGTTTGACGTAATAGCTGGTGGCAGAGTGGCAGCAGAAGGTAAATCATCTGTGTACCCTGGCAGTGGGAAACACAGACAGACAGCAGCAGCAGCAGCAGGAGGAGGTATGGAGGAGCAGTGTGAGTGTGGCAGCAGGTAGGCAGCGTGACATAATAGCCCTGGTACCTAGCGGTGATACCAGGGCCGTAAATAAACACAACAGGAGGTCCCAGACAGCGGTCGTGCAGCCCACATTGTGTCCAATACACAACTGGGACAACACAGTTTTCAACCCGGGCACCTCAGAAAAATTAAACCTTTTTTTTTTTTAATGGTTTGTTTGGTTTCGGTTTTGCAACCAATATAGCTATTGTTTGACGTAATAGCTGGTGGCAGAGTGGCAGCAGAAGAAGGTCATTCTGTGTACCCTGGCAGTGGGAAACACAGACAGACAGCAGAAGGGCAGTACACAGCAGCCCACTGTAGGTGTAAAATGTGTGGCTGCAGGCGACGTAATAGTCAAAGTGAACCAGGCTGGCTTAGTGAGCAGGAGCCAGGAGGTGGTAAAGGGTGGTAAGGCACATTAACGATGGTTCCGGCAGCCAGTTCATGTCCCCCTCTCGCCGACAACAGGGGCCAGGAACTCGCCTTCCACCCACGCCTGGTTCATCTTGAGAAACGTCAGTCTGTCCACAGACTTGTGAGACAGACGTGAGCGTTTCTCGGTGACCACGCCACCAGCTGCACTGAAGCAGCGCTCGGACAGCACGCTGGAAGGGGGGCAGGACAGCACTTCCAGGGCGTACTGCGCTAGCTCGCTCCAGATCTCCATGCGCTTGACCCAATACTCCATGGGATCAACAGGGGCATCGCTGTCAAGCCCGCTGTACGACCCCATGTAGTCAGCCACCATGCGGGTCAGGCGCTGGCTGTGACCGGAGGAGGATGCTGCTGCATGCATCTCCTCTCTAGTCACTGCTGCCGGAGCCTCTACAGTCCTGTAGAGCTCGTGGCTGAGAGACAGCAGGTCTGTGGGGCGCTTGCTGCTGCTGGATGCAGGCACCTGCTGCTGCCTCTGTGCTGGCTGCTGGACAGTGGGGGTGGAAGGCTGGGGGAAGGCTTCCTCCAAGCGCTCAACAAGGGCCTGCTGCAAGCTCCTTATTTGTTGCGCTGGGTCTCCTCCTGCAGGCGGCAGGAACTGGCTCAACTTCCCCTTGAGGCGTGGGTCCAACATCATGCTGATCCAGATGTCCTCCCTCTGCTTCATCTGGATCACCCTGGGGTCCCTGCGCAGGCACGCCAGCATGTGCGCTGCCATTGGGAAGAGGCGGGCCACGTCTGCTGGCACATCGACGTCAGTGCTGTCCTCATCCTCCTCCTCTGCCGCCTCATCCTCTCTCCACCCCCGCACCAACTCAGCTGCGCTGTGCTGATCCCCCTCATCAGCAGCCAGGTCAGGGACCTCCACCAAGTCCTCCTCCTCCTCCCCCTCAGAGGTGGACTGCGCAGCTGGTTGCCGCTCCTGCTGGTCCAAGGCTGCCGCTCCCTGTTCCAGCAAACCATCGAGGGCCCTGTTCAGCAGAGAAACCAGGGGCACCCACTCGCAGACCATAGCATGGTCCCTGCTCACCATGTTTGTGGCCTGCAGGAAGGGAGCCAGCACAAAGCACACCTGCTGCATGTGCCTCCAGTCATCATCGGGGACGATGGACGGGATGTTGCTGGTCTTGTCCCTTCTCCGAGCTGCGGAAACAGTGGCCAGGGCAAGGTACTGGTTGACAGCGTGCCTCTGTTCAACCATACGCTCCAACATCGCCAGGGTGGAGTTCCAGCGAGTCGGAACGTCAATGATCAGCCGATGGCGTGGCAGATCCAGCTCCTTTTGCACGTCTTCCAGGCTCGCACAGGCTGCAGCCGAGCGCCGGAAGTGACGCACAACATTCCTTGCCGTTTCCAGCAGTTCGCCCATCCCCTGGTAGGTGCGCAGGAACTTCTGCACCACCAGGTTCAGCACGTGGGCAAGACAGGGGATGTGGGTCAGGTTTCCCCTGTCTATGGCAGCAACCAGATTGGCCCCATTGTCGGACACCACCTCTCCGACTCTGAGGCCTCTGGGGGTCAGCCAAATCCTCTCCTGCTCCTGGAGTTTGGCCAACACGTGGGCTGCCGTCAGCTTGGTCTTGCCAAGGCTGACCAAGTGCAGCAGCGCTTGGCAGTGGCGGGCCTTCACGCTGCTGCTGAGGCGGGGGGTTTGGCCAGGTGTGGCGGAGGATGGCAGAGGATCGGAGGAACCCGCTGCAGTTCCCCTGACCCTGCGGGGTGGCACCACCCACTGTGTTGCTGCTGCTGCTGCTGCTGTGCCCGCTGCTGCTCTCCCATCCTCACCCCCTTCCACCAAGCTGACCCAGTGGACAGTGAAGGACAGGTAGCGGCCTGTCCCGAAGCGGCTGCTCCAGGAGTCCATGGTGACGTGGACCCTTTCACCAACCGCGTGCTCCAGCCCTCGCTCCACATTGGCCATCACAAAGCGGTGCAGTGCTGGAATGGCCTTGCGGGAGAAAAAGTGTCTGCTGGGGAGCTGCCAGTCTGGGGCTGCACAAGCAAGCAGCGCCCGCATGTCGCTCCCCTCCTGCACGAGCGTGTACGGCAGGAGTTGGGAGCACATGGCCCGTGCCAGCAAGCCGTTCAGCTGCCGCACGCGACGGCTGCTGGGAGGCAGAGCCCTAACCACCCCCTGGAAGGACTCGCTCAAAAGGCTCTGGCGTGGCCTTTTGCTGACACGGGAATCACCAGACACAGCGGAGGAGGCCACTGAGGACTGGCTGCCAGAACAGGCCTCAGTGTCGGCGGCAGGAGTTGCAGAGGGGGGAGGAGCAGTGCGTTTCCGCACTCCTGCTGGTGCTGCTGGAGGAGCAGGAGGGCGGGTGGCTGCTGTTGCTGCTGCTGAAGGCTGTGCAGTGATGGGTGTGGTGCCACTGCCAGCACCAGATGCCTTCAGCCTCTGGAACTCCTCATGCTGGTGGAAATGTTTAGCCGCAAGGTGGTTGATCAGCGAGCTGGTGCTGAACTTTAAGGGGTCTGCACCTCTGCTCAACTTCCGCTGACAGTGGTTGCAAGTGGCGTACTTGCTGTACACAGTGGGCATGGTGAAAAAGCGCCAGATTGGTGACAGAAACATCCCCCTACGGCATGGAAGCGCTGCTGCCTGTCTCCCTGTGGTGGTTGGGGGGGGGGCTTGGGTGCGGCTGGTGGTGGTACTGGCTGATGCTGCTGCTGCTGCTGCTGAGCCTGAGACACCAGCAGGCTGTGGGTCGCTGCCAATGCTTGCAATGATGCGCCTCCTTGCAAGGCCCACAAGCGCATCCTCCTCCTCCTCCGAGCTGCTGAGGACGACATCCCCTGGAGGTGGTGGCACCCAGTCTCTGTCTGTCACCGGGTCATCAACATCATCCTCCCCCTCCTCAAACATGTCCTGCTGGGATGATGACCCCCCAAACTCCTCTCCTGATGCATGGATGGGCTGCTTGACTGTCGCCACAGTCTTGCTGTCCAATCCCTCATCCCCCAAAGTGCCCATCAGCATCTCCTCCTCAAAATCGCCAACAACAGCAGACAATTGACTCATCATGCCTGGGGTCAAAAGAGTGCTGAATGAGAGGTCGGCGACTGACGGTGAACTGGCCTCCTCCCCAGACCCTGCTGGGCGGCTGCTGCGAACAGGGGTGGTGGTGGTGGTGGTGGTGAGGGTGGAGGCCTCGGATGCAGAGCTGATGGCGGGCTGCTCATCCTCCGTCATGAGTTGCACCACAGTGTCTGCATCCTTTTCCTCAATGGGACGTTTCCGACCCGGCTGGAGGAAAATCGGAGCAGGTGCTACACGCTGCTGCTGCTGTGTCTCTGCAGCGTGAGTTGCAGATGCTCCTGCTGGGCGGCGCCCAAGGCGTCCACGGCCAGTGGCTATGGGAGGAATGTTAGCCACTGACGCTGCTGCTGCTGCTGCGGAACTGTGCATGGTGGCGCGCCCGCGGCCGCGGCTTGCCACAATGCTGCTCCCTCTCCTCCTGATTCCCTTGCTGCCCTTCCCCTTGCCCAAACCGCGCTGGCTGCCACTTCCAGACATCTTAAATGTTTTGGGCGTATAGACAAAAGTTTTGTAAAAGGGCGGGTGAAAAGTGGGGTACTTTAATGGAGTGGGTTGGTTGGTGAGGTGACTGAGTGAGTGTCCCCTAGTACAGTAAGCAAGTAGTAACAGTCAGGAAGTACAACTAGCAGTTACAATAATCAGTAGTAATCACAAGTAAATTTAGTGTGTGTACACTCAGACAGTGAGTGCACGCACGCAGGAGCTAGTAGCCTATGAACACAGTGACTGAGTGTCCTAGACTCCTAGTACAGTAAGAGTAAGTAGTAACAGTAAGTAGAACTAACTAATTACAATAATCAATCAGCGATCAGAAGGAAATGGAGTGTGGGTGGTGTGTGTACACTCAGACAGTGAGTGACCGCACGCAGGAGCTAGTAGCCTATGAACACAGTGACTGAGTGTCCTAGACTCCTAGTACAGTAAGAGTAAGTAGTAACAGTAAGTAGAACTAACTAATTACAATAATCAATCAGCGATCAGAAGGAAATGGAGTGTGGGTGGTGTGTGTACACTCAGACAGTGAGTGACCGCACGCAGGAGCTAGTAGCCTATGAACACAGTGACTGAGTGTCCTAGACTCCTAGTACAGTAAGAGTAAGTAGTAACAGTAAGTAGAACTAACTAATTACAATAATCAATCAGCGATCAGAAGGAAATGGAGTGTGGGTGGTGTGTGTACACTCAGACAGTGAGTGACCGCACGCAGGAGCTAGTAGCCTATGAACACAGTGACTGAGTGTCCTAGACTCCTAGTACAGTAAGAGTAAGTAGTAACAGTAAGTAGAACTAACTAATTACAATAATCAATCAGCGATCAGAAGGAAATGGAGTGTGGGTGGTGTGTGTACACTCAGACAGTGAGTGACCGCACGCAGGAGCTAGTAGCCTATGAACACAGTGACTGAGTGTCCTAGACTCCTAGTACAGTAAGAGTAAGTAGTAACAGTAAGTACAACTAACTAATTACAATAATCAATCAGCGATCAGAAGGAAATGGAGTGTGGGTGGTGTGTGTACACTCAGACAGTGAGTGACCGCACGCAGGAGCTAGTAGCCTATGAACACAGTGACTGAGTGTCCTAGACTCCTAGTACAGTAAGAGTAAGTAGTAACAGTAAGTAGAACTAACTAATTACAATAATCAATCAGCGATCAGAAGGAAATGGAGTGTGGGTGGTGTGTGTACACTCAGACAGTGAGTGACCGCACGCAGGAGCTAGTAGCCTATGAACACAGTGACTGAGTGTCCTAGACTCCTAGTACAGTAAGAGTAAGTAGTAACAGTAAGTAGAACTAACTAATTACAATAATCAATCAGCGATCAGAAGGAAATGGAGTGTGGGTGGTGTGTGTACACTCAGACAGTGAGTGACCGCACGCAGGAGCTAGTAGCCTATGAACACAGTGACTGAGTGTCCTAGACTCCTAGTACAGTAAGAGTAAGTAGTAACAGTAAGTACAACTAACTAATTACAATAATCAATCAGCGATCAGAAGGAAATGGAGTGTGGGTGGTGTGTGTACACTCAGACAGTGAGTGCACTCACGCAGGAGCTAGTAGCCTATGAACACAGTGACTGAGTGTCCTAGACTCCTAGTACAGTACGAGTAAGTAGTAACAGTAAGTAGAACTAACTAATTACAATAATCAATCAGCGATCAGAAGGAAATGGAGTGTGGGTGGTGTGTGTACACTCAGACAGTGAGTGACCGCACGCAGGAGCTAGTAGCCTATGAACACAGTGACTGAGTGTCCTAGACTCCTAGTACAGTAAGAGTAAGTAGTAACAGTAAGTAGAACTAACTAATTACAATAATCAATCAGCGATCAGAAGGAAATGGAGTGTGGGTGGTGTGTGTACACTCAGACAGTGAGTGACCGCACGCAGGAGCTAGTAGCCTATGAACACAGTGACTGTCTGACTGAGTGTCCTAGACTCCTAGTACAGTAAGAGTAAGTAGTAACAGTAAGTACAACTAACTAACAATAATCTATCAGTAATCAGAAGGAAATAGAGTGTGTGTACACACAGACAGTGAGTGAGTGCACACACGCAGGAGCTAGCTAGTAGCCTATAAACAGTGACAGTCAGTGAGTGTCCTACTCCTAGTACAGTATAACTACAATACTATTAGTAAAGGACAGCAGAAATACTGGTATAGATGAGAGAAATAAACAGAGGACAGCTGCCCACAGAGGCAAGGCCCCCCTGAGGCCTAAACCTGTAAGCTTGCAGCAGCTGCCTGTCTCTAATGTAACACACAAGCTACTAACTAAAATACAATGTCTATCTAACTAACAACAATATAGGTGTATATGGCAGGTGTAGGTGAGCAAAAACGCTAGGTAAATGATCACAATAGAGCACTTGCTAAGCCAAAGCACAAAGGAGCAACTCTCTCTCTGTACAAGTCTCAGGCAAGCATGGAGAAACGTAACATGGCGGCCGCTATTTATAGGGTAGGGGCTGGCCAGGGTCCCCCTCTGTGATTGGCTGCCGTCAGAGGGCCTGGGAGCCCTCTGATTGGCTCTAAGGACATCAATCTGGGCTATGACGCTATTCGAGCTCGGTACCGAGCTCGAATAGCGCCGAGTTGCTCGAATAGCTCGAATAGTGAATGGGCTATTCGAGTGTACTCGGATAGCCCATTCGAATAGCTCCAGCTATTCGGAGCTCGAATACCGAGCTCGAATAGCTGAAAAAGAGCTCGAATATTCGAGCTACTCGAATATTCGAGCTCTGCTGAGCACCACTGCAATACACCCTGGATCGCTTTATCCTTGGATTACTTCATATTTGCTTAGTTTGCAGCAGAGGTTTTTGAATCTAATTTGAATAAAAGCCCTGTTCATTTGAGACAGCAGCCAACCAAAGCATGGACAATGTAACATAAGAAGCAGTAACATTTGAATTACTGCTGTTGACCTATCCACCACAACATATTCAGCTGATTAACTTTAGGCTGGTTGGGTGCTACTGTATTGGCAGAAAGCAGGCGAGTGATCACAAGATGGGCCAGTAGCATATGGTGGGCAGGGAAGCAGACAGTGTAGTAGAACACCTGGATCAACCACTTCTATGGCATCAAAAATTCAGAATGAGAAGGCGTTTAGAAAAAAAAGATCACAGTTAAAGGGACCCTAGTGAGAGGGATACTGAGGCCACAATATTTATTTCCTTTTAAACAATGCCAATTGCCTGTTAGTATTTGTGATCTCCTTGGCTGCCATGGTGTCTGAATCACATTTCTGACAACTACTCTGCATGATAACTGCTCATAGCATATAACTGTCAATAGAATCCAGCCAGAAAAAAAGTTGCGATCACAATCCTGATCCCTCAGCATGAGTATAGGACTTCCCTGCAAAGAATCCAAATATAGTGCAGTATTGTTTTCAATGAACCACCCAGTGATTCACTTCACACAGCTGTGTAAGAGATAGCCTCCACCACAATACAGAGGAAACAGGGGGGTATTTTTTCACCCCCTTAGTGAGTCTCACTTACCAGAGTCTTTCTTGTATTCCAGCATATAAACCCTCCAACCTGGGCAACAACTGTATAGGACCTTCAAATATAAAAAGCGGGGCTCGCATAGCATAAAAAAACCTTTTATATTTATTGCTAAAAGGATTGTATAAAATATGCGTACCAGATTGCAGATCACAAGCGCGTAGGGCGGAGCTAAGGAGTCATGAGGGCAGGCGCGGAGCTAGGGGGGGTCGGGGTAGGACAAGTGCCCCGGGGCGCCTGGTCCCCGAGGGCGCCCTCAGCCTGGCTGAGCTGCGGGTTTGTTTTTTTTTTGCGGCGGAGGGGAGGGGAGCAGCGCAGAGAAGAGGGAGAGCTGTGCGGACGGTGGGGAAGGGGGGCCATATCCCCCCTCCTTCCCTCACCTTAGGTGCTCTCTCTCTCCCTCGCTGTCCCCTCCAATGTCCGGGTGGCTGGCCTGGCAGCGGCGGGCGGAACTCACCTCCGTCTCGCTCCAGCGCCGGCCGGAAGTTCGAGTGCGCAGCCGCTGCTCTGGTCTGGACCAGACCAGAGTAGTGGCAGATCCATCCGGTGCTGCGACGAGACGGAGGTAAGTTCCGCCCGCCGCTGCCAGCCTGAGCCACCCGGACATTGGAGGGGACAGCGAGGAAGGGAGAGCAGCTCTTCTCTGCGCTGCTCCCCTCCTGCTGGGGAGGGGGACACCTGACCTGGCTACCTACTCTGGGCACATATACCCCTGGCTACATATACTGGACATATATCCCTGGCTACCTACTCTGGGCACATATACCCCTGGCTACCTACTCTGGGCACATATACCCCTGCCTACATATACTGGGCATATACCCCTGGCTACCTACTCTGGGCATATACCCCTGGCTACCTACTCTGGGCACATATACCCCTGGCTACCTACTCTGGGCACATATACCCCTGCCTACATATACTGGGCATATACCCCTGGCTACCTACTCTGGGCATATACCCCTGGCTACCTACTCTGGGCACATATACCCCTGGCTACCTACTCTGGGCACATATACCCCTGGCTACCTACTCTGGGCACATATACCCCTGGCTACCTACTCTGGGCATATATACCCCTGCCTACATATACTGGGCATATACCCCTGGCTACCTACTCTGGGCACATATACCCCTGGCTACCTACTCTGGGCACATATACCCCTGCCTACATATACTGGGCATATACCCCTGGCTACCTACTCTGGGCACATATACCCCTGGCTACCTACTCTGGGCACATATACCCCTGGCTACCTACTCTGGGCACATATACCCCTGGCTACCTACTCTGGGCACATATACCCCTGCCTACATATACTGGGCATATACCCCTGGCTACCTACTCTGGGCACATATACCCCTGGCTACCTACTCTGGGCACATATACCCCTGGCTACCTACTCTGGGCACATATACCCCTGGCTACCTACTCTTGGCAAATATACCCCTGCCTACATATACTGGGCATATACCCCTGGCTACCTACTCTGGGCACATATACCCCTGGCTACCTACTCTGGGCACATATACCCCTGCCTACATATACTGGGCATATACCCCTGGCTACCTACTCTGGGCATATACCCCTGGCTACCTACTCTGGGCACATATACCCCTGGCTACCTACTCTGGGCACATATACCCCTGCCTACATATACTGGGCATATACCCCTGGCTACCTACTCTGGGCATATACCCCTGGCTACCTACTCTGGGCACATATACCCCTGGCTACCTACTCTGGGCACATATACCCCTGGCTACCTACTCTGGGCACATATACCCCTGGCTACCTACTCTGGGCACATATACCCCTGCCTACATATACTGGGCATATACCCCTGGCTACCTACTCTGGGCACATATACCCCTGGCTACCTACTCTGGGCACATATACCCCTGGCTACCTACTCTGGGCACATATACCCCTGGCTACCTACTCTTGGCACATATACCCCTGCCTACATATACTGGGCATATACCCCTGGCTACCTACTCTGGGCACATATACCCCTGGCTACCTACTCTGGGCACATATACCCCTGCCTACATATACTGGGCATATACCCCTGGCTACCTACTCTGGGCATATACCCCTGGCTACCTACTCTGGGCACATATACCCCTGGCTACCTACTCTGGGCACATATACCCCTGCCTACATATACTGGGCATATACCCCTGGCTACCTACTCTGGGCATATACCCCTGGCTACCTACTCTGGGCACATATACCCCTGGCTACCTACTCTGGGCACATATACCCCTGGCTACCTACTCTGGGCACATATACCCCTGGCTACCTACTCTGGGCATATATACCCCTGCCTACATATACTGGGCATATACCCCTGGCTACCTACTCTGGGCACATATACCCCTGGCTACCTACTCTGGGCACATATACCCCTGCCTACATATACTGGGCATATACCCCTGGCTACCTACTCTGGGCACATATACCCCTGGCTACCTACTCTGGGCACATATACCCCTGGCTACCTACTCTGGGCACATATACCCCTGGCTACCTACTCTGGGCACATATACCCCTGCCTACATATACTGGGCATATACCCCTGGCTACCTACTCTGGGCACATATACCCCTGGCTACCTACTCTGGGCACATATACCCCTGGCTACCTACTCTGGGCACATATACCCCTGGCTACCTACTCTTGGCACATATACCTCTGCCTACATATACTGGGCATATACCCCTGGCTACCTACTCTGGGCACATATACCCCTGGCTACCTACTCTGGGCACATATACCCCTGGCTACCTACTCTGGGCACATATACCCCTGGCTACCTACTCTGGGCACATATACCCCTGCCTACATATACTGGGCATATACCCCTGGCTACCTACTCTGGGCACATATACCCCTGGCTACCTACTCTGGGCACATATACCCCTGGCTACCTACTCTGGGCACATATACCCCTGCCTACATATACTGGGCACATATACCCTTAACTACATATACTGGATACATATACCCCTGGCTACATATACTGGGCATTTATACCCCTGGCTACATATACTGGACATATATCCCTGGCTACCTACTCTGGGCACATATACCCCTGGCTACCTACTCTGGGCACATATACCCCTGCCTACATATAATGGGCATATACCCCTGGCTACCTACTCTGGGCATATACCCCTGGCTACCTACTCTGGGCACATATACCCCTGGCTACCTACTCTGGGCACATATACCCCTGGCTACCTACTCTGGGCACATATACCCCTGGCTACCTACTCTGGGCATATATACCCCTGCCTACATATACTGGGCATATACCCCTGGCTACCGACTCTGGGCACATATACCCCTGGCTACCTACTCTGGGCACATATACCCCTGCCTACATATACTGGGCATATACCCCTGGCTACCTACTCTGGGCACATATACCCCTGGCTACCTACTCTGGGCACATATACCCCTGGCTACCTACTCTGGGCACATATACCCCTGGCTACCTACTCTGGGCACATATACCCCTGCCTACATATACTGGGCATATACCCCTGGCTACCTACTCTGGGCACATATACCCCTGGCTACCTACTCTGGGCACATATACCCCTGGCTACCTACTCTGGGCACATATACTCCTGGCTACCTACTCTGGGCACATATACCCCTGGCTACCTACTCTGGGCACATATACCCCTGCCTACATATACTGGGCATATACCCCTGGCTACCTACTCTGGGCACATATACCCCTGGCTACCTACTCTGGGCACATATACCCCTGGCTACCTACTCTGGGCACATATACCCCTGGCTACCTACTCTGGGCACATATACCCCTGCCTACATATACTGGGCATATACCCCTGGCTACCTACTCTGGGCACATATACCCCTGGCTACCTACTCTGGGCACATATACCCCTGCCTACATATACTGGGCACATATACCCCTAACTACATATACTGGGTACATATACCCCTGGCTACATATACTGGGCATTTATACC
This sequence comes from Hyperolius riggenbachi, assembly GCF_040937935.1. NCBI lineage: Eukaryota > Metazoa > Chordata > Amphibia > Anura > Hyperoliidae > Hyperolius > Hyperolius riggenbachi. The sequence goes on from NC_090648.1 coordinate 152,387,955, forward strand.
CCTGGCTACATATACTGGGCACATATACCTCTGGCTACATATACTGGGGACACATACCCCTGCCTACATATACTGGGCACATATACCCCTGGCTACCTGTTCTGTGGACATCTCTACCCCTGGCTACCTGTTCTGGGGACATCTATACTGCTGGCCACCTATTCTGGGGACACCTATAGACCTGGGGCTACCTATTTTTGGGCAAGCATTGCTGTCAGATTGAGTGTATTTTGGGGAACTGCTGCCAGGTGAGAGGTGTCTACCATATTAAGGGGACATTCTGCCTATTTATGTGAAATGCTGTCTATTTATGTGCCTCATGACTGCTGAATTTGTCTTGTTGGGGGCCTCATGGTTACTGAATTTGTCTTGTTGGGGGCCTCATGATTGTTGGGGGCCTCAAGATCGCTGAATTTGTCTTGTTAGGGGCCTCATGATTGCTGAATTTGTCTTGTTAGGGGCCTCATGATTGCTGAATTTGTCTTGTTGGGGGCCTCAGGATTGCTAAATTTGTCTTGTTGGGGGCCTCATGTTTGCTCATGATTGCGGAATTTGTCTTGATGGGGGTGGGGGGCTCATGATTGCTGAATTTGTCTTGGAACATGCTGGAAGGTACATACTGAGGGAGGGTGGGTGAGCGTGAGCCTGCTAACCTCCATGTACATTTGAAGGGGCGTGACCAAATGTGGAGTACTCATAACCACGCCCACATTTGGTCACGACCCTTCACCTTAGGGGGCGCATTAATAGTCTTTGTCCCCGGGCGCTGAAAACCCTAGCTACGCCTCTGCATGAGGGACGGAAGGAGGCAGTGATCCAAGAGGGGATTGTGGCGTGCAGCGGAGATCCGACCCCGGCGGTGCTGGCACCATAGATAAGCGCTTGAGATCTGCAATCTGGTACGCATATTTTATATAAGGCTTTTAGCAATAAATATAAAAGGTTTTTTATGCTATGCGAGCCCCGCTTTTTATATTTGAAGGTCCTATACAGTTGTTGCCCAGGTTGGAGGGTTTATATGCTGGAATACAAGAAAGACTCTGGTGAGTGAGACTCACTAAGGGGGTAAAAAAATACCCCCCTGTTTCCTCTGTATTGTGGTGGAGGCTATCTCTTACACAGCTGTGTGAAGTGAATCACTGGGTGGTTCATTGAAAACAATACTGCACTATATTTGGATTCTTTGCAGGGAAGCCCTATACTCATGCTGAGGGATCAGGATTGTGATCGCAACTTTTTTTCTGGCTGGATTCTAACGGAAGAGTGTGTGTACTCGAACAAAGTCTGCGGATCCCCTATATTGGTGACATTGGTGCTATATATATTTATACAGATCTTATCTAAGTGCTGTGGAGCGCAGTTCCTTTCTTGCCTCTTGGGGAATTATTGATATAACTGTCAATAGATGGCATCATACATATGAGACCAGGGATGGTCGCAGTCAGCCAACTTCGCTACGCTGGAACTACGCGTAGTTTTATGCAATTACGCTTCGCCAAACTACGACTTCAAAATCAAATATTTGCTTCATATGCATTTCGTAGACTAGGCATTAAAATACGCAAATACACGTAGTGCGAAGCGTAGTGTATGCGGACGCTTATGCCCTTATGCAGAAACATTTCCGCATTAATTCCTCTTTAAATGCAATTGTCGGGAACTCTTCTATGTGTACATTCCCCTTCCCAATGCGTAATTTTGTAAGCATACAATCGAACGCGGAAAATTAGTCGCGAGGAAAGCATTCGTAGTATACTTCGCAATACACATGTTAGCTACGCATAGCGGGCGTAAACTACGCATAGTGGTACTTTGCTATGCGTAAATTCGTAAGCGTAGTCTTGAAACGTCGCCTATGAATTATGATGCGTAGATGCGAACTACGATGCGTAAATTTGCATTGGCATAGTTTCTGCTCATCCCTGTATGAGACACAGCGATTGCCACACAGGAAGAAGCCCCGATCATTGCACCGATGAAACGTTACTTGCCTGCTCAGCTCCACAAGCCAGGAGAGGAGACACAGGCAGTTAAGCAGCGCACTCTGCGCACCACATTACAGGGGATGGGGGCACCGACACAGCAGGGAGCCAGCTGGCTAGAGCAGGATCACTAGTGCATAATTCTTACACTCCTCTGCCAGTAACAAAACCTGCACCACCATCCGTTCTGCTCCACTGTCTCACATATAAGCCGAGGGGGTAACTTTTCATCACATTTTTGGTGCTGAGAAATTAGGCTTATATGCGAGTATATAAGGTACGTACTCCGTCAGGCACAGCAGAGGTTATCAGTCAAATTGAAATTCAGAAAATTGAAATGATGCCCACAAAACTGAATTTGTTTTTTCATATAACATGGAGTGAAAAAAAACAACCGTCTTTAACGTTAATTAGGAATTACCACGCTTAAAGCGGCTTTTCTCTTCAATTCCTGATGCAGAATATGATTTCATGTTGAACAGAAACAGAGATTAGTTTATGGATTTACATTACACAATCCCTTCCTGATAAAATGAAATTTACTCCTGAAAAGCTGCCTTCCCCATGCTAAATGGGAAGATAAGCTATTACCATGCATGAAGTTGTAAGACACATACTGCATATGATAAACATGTCACATTGAACATGACTATGACAGTAGCAAATGTAAATAGAGATAATCTATAGTGATTGGCGTTCTCCTGGGAGATTACATGTCACTACTGTATGGAGATCTAACAAGGGCTGCTTTGAAATCAGCATCTTAGGATCTAGAAAACACTAGGAGAGCAGTCAGAGGAAACAGAACCCAAGCTCGATACACCAGAAAGGCCAGCTATATCGGTTTCCTGGTTCACTTCAGGGATTCAGCTTTCCTAAAGCAGAGAATTTAGCCTTATAGGACCACTAAACCTAAAACAAAAGATCCATTTATTTTCACAAAGCTGCTTGTGTTATTCACAAATATCTGTACAGATATACTAATACCTGAGAAATCCCACAGCTTTGTAACTTACTGCTGCCAAGTGTCCAGAGCTGGTAACCGCCGACATTTGTCCTTTAAGTGTTTGTCCCTGGAAAAATTGATGACTTTGGAGGAAGTTTAAGGTGTTCCTTACCTAAATGTAGGCATTAAGGATGAAGCATATGGTGAAAAAAAAACGCTTCATGTCAAAATACAGTAACACTATACAGGAGATAGGGCTGGCAACTGCATGGGCTCAAGACGTAGAAACAATGGTATATGGACCAATAGAGGAATGAAAGTCTGGAACTATGCAGTTTATTCAAATATTGCAGCAAACGGTAAAGTGCAAATGCATACAAAGGATGACATCCATAGTGATGAACAATGTGAAAACTAGCCTTGTTACTTATCGTTGCTGTGCTATAATGTGGAGGGTGGCAATGGGTGCCTATGGAGCACGGGCTTACAACCCTTTCGCTGAGGTAATCCCTGCTTCTTCCAAGGCTAGTGCACTATTAATTATTATTATCATTATTTATATAGCCCCGACATCTTCCACAGCGATTTACAGAGTATATTGTCTTGTCACTTAACCGTCCCTCAGAGGGGCTCACAATCTAATATCTACCATAGTCATATGTCTATGTATGTATTGTGTAGTGCATGTATCATAGTCTAGGTCTAATTTAGGGGGAAGCCAATTAATTTATCTGTATGATTTTGACATGTGGGAAGAAACCAGAGTGGCCGGAGGAAACCCACACAGACTCGTGAAGAACATACAAACTCCGTTCAGATAGTGGCCTGGCTGGGATACAAATCGGGGACCCAGCACAGCAAGGCGAGAGAGCTAACCACTATCCCAACGTTCTGCCCATTTGGCTGCAGTAGTGTCTGAATCACACCAGAAACAAGCATGCAGCTAACCTTGTCAGATTTGACAAACATGTCAGAAATATCTGATCTGCTGTATGCTTGTTCAGGGTCTATGGCTAAAAGTATTAGAGGCAGAGGATCAGCAGGACAGCCAGGCAACTGGTATTGCTTAAAAGGAATTAAATATGGCTGCCTCCATAACCCTCTCAATTCAGGTGTCCTTTAAAGAGGAAGTATTCATCAAGAAGGAGACGGCACTCAACTGGCTTCAAAACTTGCGTTTATCGAATCATTCAGCAATTACACGACATGTTTCGGGGACATCCCCTTCATCAGGTCTTTAAAGAGGAAGGTTAGGATAAGATGGAAGAAAGGGGTTTATTCTTACAGGGGCATATATTTAAAAGCACCGCTCACTCATTTGGGCATGGCATAAACAAAACAAAAACAAAAAATCTTTTGGGTTTCTAGCAATTCCCCTGCACTCCTTCATTAGCTGCTGTCTTTCAACCATCCAGTTCCTAAAGCACAGAATTCCATAGCTACTGCAAACAAACTTCTCAGAAAGTTAGGTAAGTGCTCCACCCCTTTGTACCATGAACCCAACGTGAGCACATTGACCATAAAGATAGTAGCACCCTACACATACAGCCTGGTGGAGAAAAATGCTACAGCAGATTGTTATTACATGTCCAATATTTGGAAACTTCACATATAGAAGTAGAGCTTCTGCACACGACATGCTGATAAATGATAATAAGTAGTGATGGTTTCAGGGGTTAGGATTATTAGGATAGGTTAGGGTTAGGAAAGGCTAGGGTCCAGATTTTGAGGAGTGGTAATTGGCTCACTAAATTCTAATGAGAAACTCTTTTTATGTCCCTAAAAAGGTTCACATTTTTACTTTCATTCTGTCTTGGGAACCTTATCAGTGTGTCCACTGAGCTCTCCAGGATGTGGGAGAAGCCCATGTGAATGAACCCCCACCCTTCCTCACAAGTATTGCAGCTCTGAATACTGCATCAGAGGTCTTCTTTTCTTCTGGTTGATAAATTAAGTTACATTAATGCCTTCAAGATCTTTTTGCAGCATTTTACGTGATCTAGTGCTTATTTTTTTGGTATGATCCATCCCCATTTATATAATATGGTTAACCACTCAAATCGGGATCGGTTGAAAAGGGCGCCCGAGCTGCCTGTATGAAAAGGGCGCCGCCATAGACATCAATGTTATTTCTGGAAATATGGGCTACAAGGTGTAGAAAAGGGCGCCCGAGTTTTGATATAGGCTACAAGTGGGCTCCCCTTTGTAGCCCATATTTTTTCGGCTACAAGGTTTTCGGCTACAAGCGGCCTCCCCTTTGTAGCCCATATTTTTTTCGGCTACAGTAAGGTGCCCCTCTGTAGCCCATATTATTGACCTTTTTTTTGTAGCCGAAGTTTTTATATGGGCTACAAGCACTGTAAGCCGAATTATTTTATTCCCCCACTATCCATGGCGACCTGGAGGGGGAATAGTAATGAACACATCCCGGAGTTTTTTTCTAGCCGAAGTTTGTATATGGGCTACAAGCGCTGGAAGCCGAATTATTTCATTCCCCCACTATCCATGGCGGCCTGGAGGGGGAATAGTAATTAACACATCCCGAAGTTTTTTTGTAGCCGAAGTTTTTATATGGGCTACACCAGGCGCCTTGTTTTTTTTGTAGCCAAAGTTTTTATATGGGCTACACCAAGCGTCTTTTTTGTAGCCGAAGTTTATATGGGCTACACCAGGCGCCTTTTTTGTAGCCGAAGTTGGTATATATATGGGCTCCACCAGGCGCCCTTTTTTACCGGCGCCCTTTTCATGTAGACCCCTCAAATCCTCCACAGTAAAGAAATACAAGAAACAAAAATCAACAGGAAAGGGCCAGGTGATGTTTTTTAGGATGAGTAAGATATTTTTGATGCGAGACAGCAAACAGGTAAAAAGGGCGCCAGACTGTAATGTGAATTACGACTTTAGCGGCACTCAGAGGCTAATTTGAGTGCTAGCAAAAGACGGAACCCGCATTACATAAAAAAAGTGCAATTCAGCCGCCAGAAATAGCCGTCACCTGAATTACATCTTACCATGGCGTCCTGGAGGGAGAATAGTAATCTACGCCACTGGGTGAGCCATTTTTTGGGCTTCACCCTGTGCCCAAATTTCCCAGTGCCCTTTTTACATGTATGCATTTTGATGAGTATCTTAAAAAAAAGTGAAACTACTCTACTATGCAATTCTAAGTGAAATGTCAAATAAGGCTTCTGGAAGAGGCATCATACATAGAGGAGGTGCAGTGGTCCTAAGTTTTGGGGGTTATAGTCGGTCAGTAGTGTGTCAGGGAGCGGGTCTCGCACTTCTGAATATATTGCAGCTCTGAACTAATGTTTTTGTATTTGCTTGGATGGACTTCAGATCTATTTTACGGAAACTCATTTTCCTTTATTTTTCCTTAATATATTTATACTCCTGTAAGAAGTAAAATAATACAAGCATTCTGTAATCACGGCAGTCAATTCTACTGTGGGCTTAAACTGCCAAATATAAGAACCTACATTTCGATGTAGAATAGATGCAATTACTCAAATAACATTTGACTTAATTGCTGTCTACTTGTTCTACTTTCTTTCCCTGCTTCAAGAACACAATAAAAAAGTTTTGATTGCTGACAGGGCAAGATTTTAATTCCAGCACAGGGAGATGCACTATAGAAAGGAGCTCGGAGAGAGGGGAAACGTTTGCTTATCGCTGCCAGTATTTGCTCTGTTGAATAAACGGCATCGCCTCTAGACTGTTGAAATTAAAATAAACTGCAGTCAGCTCTTTGCAGCTTACTTGTAGTTTTGACAGCAACACAGCTAAATAGCACCATAGCCTTCCACTTATTTAAGAAACATCAAAGAATAGAGGAAAAGGTAGAGCCAAGCAAAAATTTCAAACAAGTTTTTTTTCCTTCTAGCTGCCCTGACAGCCAGTTAAATGGATATTATAATCACCCAGTCTACAGACTGTCTGCTTTTAATGCTAAAGTGACACATTCTGTGTCAGGCAGAAGTAGGTAAACTCGAAGGAACTGCTTAGCACCTGCACCAAACACATATCTGGGGAGGCACCAATAAATCTCCCTGAAGCCCTAGGATATTAAGATATATATTTTGTGATGCATTTTTAAGCTCATATTTTACCGTTAGCTGTTCAAGCATTTAAAGGATACTTGATCTTAAGGATATAGTATATAAAGCCCTAACGGTCCACTGAAAAGTAATTAATGTGTTACTGATTTTGACAATCCTGAAAAACAACTGAACATTCACGGTCTACCTAACTAGAGGTGATCAGCCCCTGCAACTGCAGGGGGGGCCCAGAGCTATATGAGGGCCCCAGATTCTTATCTTCCCTTCCTCTAATAAAGGGGTCCATCCTTCAGATCAGGTGTGATTGTGGCTACACTTGTTATGGGTTGAAAAATGGCCACACTTGTTTTATGATCCTTACAAGATGCCGTGAGAGCCGCCAGGGGTAGGCAAGAGAAAGTTTTGCTGGGGAGCCCCATGGTTTGTAGTTATGCCCCTGTACCTATTGTTTACATTTATTCAGCACAGAAGCTCAGGAGTCTTTTTACCTTCACCAAACACTGAGAAGATGTGGTCTGCTGGTTCAACTTCTCCATGCACTTATGCCTTGCAGTACTAGAATCCCACGTTTGATCCATGTTCGGGGAACAGTTTGCATGATCTCCTGGGTTTGTGTGAATTTCCTCCATTGATGTGCTCCTTAACAGCAAAAGACAGTAGTGGAGGAATTTGAGGGATCGGAGGAGGCAAGAGAAAGAGGTCCAACTAACAGGCAGCACCGTAGCTGTGGGATTTTGGCCTTTTCAGTAAGACAAAATTGGTAATCCACCATAATTGTATTAGTCCCTGAGTGACATTACTGACCATTTACATCTTGCCCTTTTATGGTCAGTGGTGTAACTGAGGGAACTTCACTACGCTTATAAATATAATTGGTACCAGGATTCTAAACAACTGTTGGCAAGACCCTAAAGATGGGAAATACAGGAACTAATGCCTGGTAGACACCATGCACTTTCCCATCCCCAGATAGATTGATTGAATCGATTATTTCCAACATCTGATTTTTGATCATTTTCTGATCGATTTTTTAACACTTCTATACAAAATCAATCAGAAAAACAATTGGAAATCAGATCGGACCTTTTGGAAATAATCCATTCGACTGATCTGATGGGAAATTGCATGGTGTGTACCAGGCATTAGGCTTCCAGTTCCCAGCCCAAATGACTGCAATCAATAAACCATTATTTTAAAACACTAAGGTTCAAGAATACAACAGAATATTGTATATTAATAAGAAAGAAGATTATAAAAAATAATAGAAGATGGGGAGACTTTAGGGGATTGACAATCAGCGAAATTAAATTACTGTATATACTCGAGTATAAGTCTAGAAATGTAGGTCTGATTCACTTCATAAAAGTATAGGGGTCGATTTGTACATGAGTCACAAGCAACACTGAGCACACTGAGTAATGTGTGTACCAATAGTGACATTTCAATTTGCAGCAATTTACCCAGTGGTAAGTGACACTTTGAGGAAAGGAAATGCCAAGAATGGCTGCAGTACTGTATGCAGTGCAGTCATTAACACCTCCAGAGTCCCAAGTGCAGCCATTAACTTTGCTGGGTAGATTTATACTTGAGTCAATAAAAAAATTCCAGTTTGAGAGGATTGAATATTGGAGTCGACTTATAAACAAGGTCGACTTATATTTGAGTACATATGATAAAGAAAAAATGAACGCTGAAGTATACATCATTTTTTTAAATCAAATCATGTGTAACCTTTTTCTACTGAAGCATGAATTAGGAGTCATGAAAAACTGTAACTATTTACTTTTTCCTCCCCAAGCGGATAAGTCAGTTTGCATATACCTCTTTTCCCTTATATTACTGCCACCCACTCCACCACTGCCACCCACCAGTGTTTTATGAGAAGGGGTGGCAGATTAGAAAGGCACTTTCTCCATTGCTGAACAAGACATGGATTAGTAGAGTCATCAGGTGAACACTCACACAATAGTTTGTTTTCTTTCTCTCTTCCTCTTTCTCTGCTGTCCATCGGCCCTCATGCTTGAGAGTAGTTGAATAGTTTTAGTTGTTGAAATACTGGCAATATATTGTGCCTTTAAGATACAAGCAGTATAATAAAATAGCCTTATTCATATAGCAATGGCTTCCGTGCTATGTTTGTAGGTAACTGAGTTTATATATTCCAGACCTCGTGTCTGAAAATAGGACAGGTTGCATCTGGTAAGAAGGACGCTGATTTTTATTTAGTTAATAATGGAGCATAGCTAAAGATCCTGCTCCATGCATCATGCTCCAGCACATGCTGATTGCTCCAATGCAGAGGGTGGAAAGTGATCATGTAGGGAGAAGGGGATTGGCCACAAGTGTAATGGTAAGGGGGAGGAGTGCCATAGGAGGATGCCTGGATGGGCCATTTCTTTTACCACTGAGGATATAAAATATGAGGATAGAGCATAGAAACATACAAGGTTTACACTGACAAGTATGCATCTATATGTGAACAACAATGCAAGTTTAACATCCTAGTATATACAGAACATGTTATAACCATCTTTGGTTTCCCATGCTGTTGGACAGGTACTACTTATGAAACTTGTGCTCACTATACCTGGCACAGTGCAAGATTGCATTCTTCATATTTGAAAAGTTTAGTATTCATATTTTAAAAGAGAGGAACTTTAGCAAAAAGTGCAAAAAAAATCAATACATTGCAAAGTGAGAATTAAAAAAATAGAAGAGAGATCAAGAAATGATTGATATGCATCATGTCAGTTGTTCATATTGTTTCATCAGCAGTCAGGTTGCATGTAATCATCTTAGACAGTACCAACTGCCATTATCTGTAACCACTCCCCCTAACAATGCGATAGGCTAAAAGGTTGTTTTTTTGTAAATATACATATGTACAGAGGGAGATACTGGTTGCTTGGTGGTTGGAAACAGACATTATTTCCCACAATGCTACAAGGCTCATAGACAGGAAATTGTCAGAACCTAGGTCCTGGCATCACACTGTGGGAGGGGTTTCACCTTAATATCAGCCATGCAGACACCCCACCCCACCCCCGATGATCTATTTGAGAAAAGGGAAAGCTTTCTCATGGTAAAAGGGGTTTCATCTACTGATTGAGATGAAGTTCAACCCTTGGTTAGGGTACCTCTTTACAGGCCCTCTTTGGTCATGTAAATTTTACCAATGTTTGCTGCCTACACTCCAAAATGGGTGAAATGTAATGTCAGGGAATGATATACGTGGTTAATATACAGTAAAAGACATTATTATAGTATGGACACTCTGCGAGCAATGGCCAAGAGGTGTCGTATAAAGTGCACATGCACACTATTGGATGGGTTGAGCTGAGTCCTTCTCAATATTTTCTTTCAATTCATTTTAATAGGTGTTTCATCTTTGCCAATTATGCGTTTTGTAAATACATTTTGCTGGAATACATAAACTCAGCTACTCAGAAACACAGCACAGAAACCATTGATATGTGGATGAGGCTATTGTATTCTACTGATCATATCTGAAATGCGAAATGTATTGCTGGTATTCCAGTAACTAAAACTGCATTATGGAGCTTGTCCCCAAACATCAAGGCTGACAGCTGTAATTCAACATCATCTCTTCTAAGATGATTTTATTCAGAAGGTAATGGAATAAACAGGGTAACCTATTATCCATATTAGAGAAAACTATTTGTTTTCCGCCATTTTTTCATTGCCTAATGAAAATAGTTAGGAATCCCTTTGTGGGTGTAATAACTCTGCACCATTTAGATGTGGATGTTAAACATGAAGAACAGGGTTAGCTTTCAAGCTGTCACTTTTCATTTTTAATGCTGCAGATTTAATTCATTGTTGTTTCTGTTAAGCCAGGATGGTTAGATAGACCTGCTATATCATGCATTACATTTCTACACTCTGGATCTGAGGGCAGGGATGATGCTTGATCTGAAAATACCAGCTACTGCCCGATAGATTGAAAAAAAAAAAAAAGAGAAAAGTAACACCTTCAAAAAATGGATTATTTTGCAAACTTGCTTACCATACATTGTCTTGCATAATACATTTGTGCCATCACTAAAATAATAACATAGGAGTTTCATAAAAAACAACAAATGAAGATTCATTTCTGTTTTACAAGTTGCTGAAGAACTAGCTTCTGGCCTAGCTTTTTATATGTCTTGATTCCTTGGGGTTTCAGCGTATTTCATTCTGTAATTCTTAGCTATGTCACCCCTCATCTTGCTGTCCCATTTCCTGTACTACAAAAGAGATGTCCCCAAATGGTATGAGAGCTGTTTGGCTATAGTAGGCCCAAAATTCAGGGCTAGGTTGGCTCAGAATATGAAATCCTCAGAAATATTTCTGGGCCTCTACTCTGGTCTCTGGAGTGAAAACACGGCTCCCAAAAACTGCATAAAGGCATGGAATCTACCAGATGTCTGCAGAATATGTTGTCAATTTTTAAAAAAGGTACAATTTGTGCTCCTGGTGACAGGAGCAGATGCAGGAGGCATGTGGACAGGAACACGCATGCGCAGGTTCTGTGGCTAGAGCTCCAGTTGCAGATCTTTCTGAGGGATCAGCAGCTCAATGGAGGGGAGCTGGGGGACATAGAGGGACTTGACAGTCTCTATAAAAATATTATATAATAAATACATATTATAGTAATTTCTCAGTTTCCTTAGTTTGAATAATTTTTTGTTTGGTCACCACATTGTTGAAGCACCCTCTCCAATCAGCTGTGTACTTCAGTAGATCGTAATTGTCTCTCACTGCTTGCCCTTTCTGTTAATTACAATTCTTCTGATTAATTTTACATCTTTAATATTGTTCTGCTTGACAGCCATGTGTGTATAGAGTACTTGACTAGTAAACATAATTGCAATTAACTTTTTCTCCTGAGTTATCTCCTGGGAGATAATTTCTCATATTCTCACAAGGATGTCGGCTGTAGCGCAAGCGCAGTAGCCCCTGCAATATTTACTTACCCCGATCCTGCACAGACACAGTACCAAAGGTGGAAATAGCTTAGCCCAATTGAGTCCACTTTACTGCACTCTAATGCACATGTAACACCATATAATGTGCTGTTATGCTATGTTATATACTGCTGCCTTTAGAGGGCATAGTTCCTTTAAGACTGCAGAGAATTCTGGAAGAGAGGCTGGAGTGAGGAGAGGCTTATGGGAGCTGGGAGCTGGGTGGTGGCACTGAGACTGGATTTCAGGCCTAAATCCATCATAGTGGCCCCCCATTTGATTGCTGAATGTGAAGAAGGGATCCTGTGACACAGATTTCTGCATGCTGATCCTGTTGGGAGAATGCAGCTGCCGGACCAGAACTGTGTGAACCTGTGAGGTTGGTGGAGTCTGGATTGTGCAAGCAACGTGGCCTTCAGAAGGAACCATTTCAGATGGATTACAAAGATTGTGAATCTCAGTCTCTCCCCAAAACTTTTGGCCTGCAAGTTCTGCACCTGCTGAGTGACCATTATCAGGGACTGGCCCTGCACCTTATGGTAGGAACCATCTTTGCAGTGATAGAGGGTGCGAGTTCTGCACCTGCTGAGTGACCATTATCAGGGACTGGCCCTGCACCTCATGGTAGGAACCATCTTTGCAGTGATAGACGGGCATTAACCTGGATGAGAGGTTTGGGAGTCATACCACTCATCTTACAACAAACTGTGGACAGTGTATGTCAGGACTGTTTTGCCATAGACTGCCATTCAGAATTGTAGCCTGGTTAACCTGTATCCTCTCACATCACTGCATCTATGTTGTTGTTGCTGAGTGCATCAGGAGTCTACTTGCTGCTGCAGTTTCTTCACAAGGCACCCAACTGTGCACATAAGTTCCTTAAAGGGGTACCCCGAGTGCAGAACTGCAGTATAGCCCACTGGCCAGTCGGGAGTTAAATAGAATTGTGCTGCTGATTGCAATTTCTTAAGTTTGTCTCTTTGCTATGGTTGTGCGCCTTTCGCCAGTGTAGTGTGCACTTCTTTAAAGTGACACTGAAGGGGCACAAGAGGTTACCACCGTGTGTTGATTGCAGGTTCTTAAGCTCGTCCCTTTGCTATGGTGCGTTCTGCGTCAGTCTAGTGTACACTTCTTTAAAGTGACACTGGAGGGGCACAGGAGGTGGCTACTTTGGACATACATATTCTATGCATTTTGAATGTGTGAAGCATATTACTTTACTGTTATGATCTTGCTGAGTTAACAAGTGTTTGATTAGTGCTATACTTTTTAATTGCTTACCCCCATTAGTCCACGTTGGTCTGTGGGGAATAAATATATTGCATTGAGACTGGCATCTGCATGATTTTGGGAGGCAGGGTGCCACTGGAGACGGTAACCACTAAGAGGCTCCATAACATTCACTAGCGATTAAGTCTGTCTCGCTACACACAGGTGCGAGTCACACTTGCAGGCTATATTGCTGCCTGAGCCCAATCAGAAAGCTACTACTGTGCCTGCGCAGGATCGCGTTAGGTAAATATTTACCTTGCCAGTGTTCGGAAGCTGCTAGCACTGGATCTCGGAGGGTAAAGAGGAAGGGGGAAGCCTCACTAGGATCCAGTGGCTTCCTCCTCCCGAGTTAAGTATCCCCCAGGGAGTGTTTTTTCATGACAGATTTTCTTGAAAAGGCATTTTATGACAAGGTGTGAAAATATCACCTAGGAGAAATCTCAAGAGAAAAAGTGAATTGAATAAGGGTCATAAGTCTTGTATATTGTAGAATGTGGATATGCTGACTGGAGTCACCTTCAGTACTATTGGAAAGGCAAACAGGATAACTGAAACTTGTTATCTTGAGTTCTTCTTTACTGTTCATATAGTAACTTTACTTCAACAGAAAGAGAATACAGTATACAAAAGAGCATTACACAGGTCTGGTATCTCCTGTTTAAAAACTAACATCAGCAGTTTCTTTAAATGGAAAAAAAAAGAACATTTCCAAGAAAAAAGAAAAAAAAGTGGTTTTAAAAGTCATTTCAGCAGCAAAGTAGATTAAATATCTACTATATTAGTCACACAGCATTAGATGGAATTGGATTCCCTGAGACGAGGTCAAAGAGTTTGCTACAGGTTTAACCCACCCGAGGTGTAATAAAATTCAACCACACTTAAAATCATTAGCCCGAAAGCCTTTGATACGAGCTGCAAGACGCCAACGCTTACACAAGGAGCTAGGGTGGCATCAAGCAAGTCAAAAATAAAACCCATCGGCTACCTACTTTCCATAAGATGCAGCAGGATGGGGGGCAATGTGTCTGAAATGGAGAATAATATTGTGTAATATGTGTGTGAGAACAGGGAGAGCATCAAAGGAAGAGAAAATAAATCACTAGCAGGAAAAAAAATGTGATGCACAAAACCATTAAGGCTGGGTTTATTTTGACAAGAGGTCCTAAGAGAGCCAGACTGTTCCTATCCAGTAGAGGCGGAAAACCCCCTGGTGGTGTAGGAAAGCGTTTCCCATGTTTGTTCTGCGTCCTGCTGGAGTGGTCAGGATCTGGTTTCCAGCACAGTGTTGTCTGCTACCCCCCATCTGCCATCGGGCACACACACAAACAGTGATGTCTATGAAGGAGAAGCCGTTGTAACGTACACTAGTGGGAACTTTTATCTCATCTTCTTTCAAAGGGGGGTTGCATTAACAGAAACAAGTTCTCTATTTATTTACCTAACATGAGCAGTTGGACCAATGCTTAGTGGTAAAAAAATAGAAAACAGAATAAATGATTACATACTGAAGTTATTATTTCATGAGCTCCACATCCTAAGAATTCTAAAATGTAAAAGACCACTGCGGGGAAAATAAGTGTTATTTACATTGGTGCTCGTCACAACCTCGTGATCACGAGTAACTCGTGATCCCGAGTCGTTTTTGCCAATCACGAGGTCGTAATCTGCAATCATGATCGGCTCTCGATCACAATTGTCGATCATGAATGCACTTGTGATTGCACTTGTTACCCGACTCATGATCATGAGTTACTCATGATCATAGAAATTGCTTTGATTTCTGTTTTACCCTTTCAAGACTAATAGGTTCTGGCCCCTTAATGTGAGCATTGTGATTGGCTCACAATGATCACTTGGTCAGGAGCCAACTGAGTGTAGCTGCAACAGAGCAACGATATCAGCAGCAGCGCATGGCGACAGGAGAATGAAATATACACAGGGTGTAGATTCCAAACAGCAGAGCCCGGAACAGGTTAAAATGTACTTGAACTCTAGACGTGTATATTTTTTTTCAATAAAAGCATGGGAACGGAAGTTCTTTTTGTTTCCTGAAGTGAACGTCAAAATGATGCAACTCACACCCATACACCCCTTCCCTTTTCCCATGCACAAATACATAATGGTGATGCAATACGTGTATGCCAGGTACTACCAATGGTAATAGCCTAATTCAAAACTAAGTATACTTCTCATAATTTGGAGTTTGTATGTTCTCCTGGTGTCTGTGTGGGTTTCCTCTGACCACTCCAAACTCCACCCATATCCCAAATACATAAGATAAGTTAATTGGCCTCCTCCTAAATTTGCCCTAGTTTGTGCTGGACAAAGGACTATGGTGGGGATAAGATTGTGAGCCCTCCTGAGGGACAGTTAGTGACAGCACTGAGGAAGATGTCAGCACAATATAAATACTAAAAATAATAATAACCATCTTATTTGGGAATTGTACGTCATAAAGCAAAAAAAAAAAAAGACTTTGTTCTGGGGATTAAGGATGGTCAAGGAGATGCAAAAAAAAATCTACTCACATTGCAATGTCATATAAATTGTATGGAGCTTGAACATGGGCTAATTACAATTGCCAGGAAGTTATTGTGATTGGTCTAATTTCAGTATTTACATCTCACTGGCCATCTCTGCTGGGGAGTCGGGGACTATGAAATACCAGACAGTGGGTTCTCCATCATGGCAAGTATATACAAATACTAAGTGAGGTAAAAAGGAGGTAACTGTTGTTTAATCTAAAGATCAGTAGCTAAATGAATATAATTCTAGCAATGCAGATAAAGAGAAATTAGCTTTACCATAGTTTATTAAAGTTGAGGTAATTGTCTTTTAACCCTTGTATGTTTATCATGAGAGTAATTTCTTAAGAGATTATCAGTAAGAGACACCACCAAGGGAATGTAAAGCTAGCTGAAAGGAGAACTCATTAGCATCATATTGTTGCCACAGTTCCTATCCCATCTTGCTAACCACTAGATAACTCATTACTCCTCAGGCTTCCTACCTTCATTAAATTACTGACCACCTCTGGCAACTTCACAATTAACTCTTGTACTCTGTTTATGCTGTATAGTCATGGACATAATATTCTCTCTTATGGTATAGTACATTTTTCCCTGTGATTCTGTGATATCTGCAGTAGAGATGTCGCGAACCTCCGATTTTCGGTTCGCAAACTTTCGCGGAAGGTTCGGTTCACGCGAACCTTCGCGAACTGCAATAGACTTCAATGGGGAGGCGAACTTAAAAATTTAGAAAAATTTCTGCTGGCTAGAAAAATGATAGAAAAGATGTTTCAAGGGGTCTAATACCTGGAGGATGACATGGTTGAGTGAAATACACATCAAAAGTCTCAGAAAAAAATCTGAATTTGACTCAAAGCAGTGTTTTAAGGTCAGAAATCTCATTGAATGTTCAATTGCAGGCCTACACTGCTTTACAACATCAAACAGTGTATTCCTTCCTTCCAGGGAATTGTAGCATTTCAAAAGCCAGCTTACATACCTTGGCCGGGTATTGAACCCAGGTCTGAGTGCTTGGTAGGTAGCTCTCTTCACCACTATACCACCACCAACACTACATGCTGAAGCCAGCCTAGCATGTACCATTATGATTTATTCAAGAGAAAAATGAGCTTGCTTAAGGATTTGTGGTATGTCAAAAGCCAACTCCCATTGGCCAGGAATAGAACCCAGGCCAACCACTCTGTAGGCTGCTATCTATAAAGAATATAAGGTGTAATGAATAGCAACATAGCAGCGGCGGTGGATGGTGTTACCACCGCAGCTGCTTCTGATTCACTGCCTGCCAGTCTTCCCACACCTCGGGCGTCTAGCACACCGAGGACGAGTGTCTCTGCTGCTCACAGGGTTGCTGGGAGGAATAACGCTATGGCAGTGGCGGTGGATGGCGTTTCCACCGAAGCTGCTTCAGATTCTCTGCCTGCCAGTCTTCCCGCACCTCGGGTGTTTGGTACGCCGAGGTCGGGTGTCTCTGCTGCTCACAGGGTTGCATTATCGCGTGCGCGCACTCACTGTCAGGATCTTTATGCCAGGAGGAGGCGCGTCAGCTGACCGGCTGGTCGTCTGACGTCATCGGGTACGCTCGCTGCTGCTGATTGGGGGAAGTGCGGTGGGTGTGCCTCAGGGGTCTCCTCCGCTTCTTAAGCACGGCGGATTCAGTAGCAAATTGTCTTCTGTTGCGAATACTTCGTGTTAGCGCTCAGACCTTAGATAGATCCGGTGTGCTTTGATCCGGGAGAAAACCGGGGATTACACACAGAATAGGATTGAATTGATAGCCATAAAATAATCATTTATTGTATTATCTGTTATGACTCTTGCTCGTTCTGGCTATTCTTACTCTCAGTGATTTTGTACTTCTACCCATCTGATCTGGTTGCCGACTCTGCCTGTTATAACCTTCTTGTCTCTGCCTTCTGACTTTGTACCGTATCTGCCAGTCTGTTGCCAATCTCTGCTAGTCTGACTACTTTACTCTCACAAGAGGGGCCTATTCTCTGGTGAGGGGTTTGGTACTGTTAGTCCCCACCAGCTTCTCTGGTGAGGAATTGTCATACCTATCAGTACTATTGTTGCACCAAGCACTACACCTGTTACACCATCTGTATTTGTTGTCACGACAGCTTCTGATATACCAGTATTATAGGTGATTCTGCAGATCACCTTATAATCAGGTATACATCTGCATTATAGGTGATACTGCAGATCACCTAATAATCAGAATTCTGTCTCTTGCTGACACAAATTGTTACATAAGGTTAACAATTAGCTAGGAACAAGCCTACAAGAGCCTAACTAGCTCTCCCTAGCAGAGCCTGTCAGCAGCTGTCCTTTAACTAATAACTGTAGGCAGACGAGTGAGTAAAACGTCAGGAGAACCTTGCCTTTTATAAGGGGGGGTGGGGCTCCAGCTTTGAGTGTAGTCTGATTGGCGACAATGTGCCTGCTGACTGTGATGTAGAGGGTCAAAGTTGTGCTCAATGGAGCATTATGGGGCGAATCGAACTTCCGCAAAAGTTCGACTTCGCCGGCGAACATGAACCACCCAACGTTTGCCTGGAACCGTTCACCGGCAAACTGTTCGGGCCATCTCTAATCTGCAGATGGAACTTTGCATATGTTGAACAAGTGGATTCTGCTTACAGCTGGGCAATATAAGTATAGAAGCTACAAAAATCAAGAGAGCGAGAAAGTCAGGCACTATAGTTTAATGGTAAGCAAAATGGCACAAACATTAGTCTTGACAGTGCATAAGGAAGTGCTGCAAAATCACAAAAAGAATCCAAAGCTGTACCTGGGTGTGGGTGGGAGGTGGCGGTGGTGGGCGCCAGTGACGTGCACCTCACTGGCGCCCACCACCGCCACCTCCCACCCACACCCAGGTACAGCTTTGGACTCTTTTTGTGATTTTGCAGCACTTGCTTATGCACTGTCAAGACTAATGTTTGTGCCATTTTGCTTACCATTAAACTATAGTGCCTGACTTTCTCGCTCTCTTGATTTTTGCAACATATCTACCATTCGTCATGAGCACATAGTTCAATGGGTGTTGTTGTTGCCTGATATCTACAGCGTTTACCCGAGTGCCTGCCAGCTCTCCCATATCCTAAGTATAGAAGCTGTTGTGTTCTTGTGGCAGAAAACATATGCTACAGGAAACTTGTAAGACATGGAAAGTGAAAATCTGCACAGAAAGGATAGACTAGCAGCCTGAAGGGAAGCAGGAATTGTGAGCGCCTGCTGGACGCAAAAAATTGGGCGCTGCAATAGGTTAAATTTGGGCGCTGCCATAAGGCATGACTATTTGTACCCGTATTTTTCCATATTTTTTATTGCGGGCAGCCCCTGTGCTCACTTTATAATGCGCACCATGGGGGTACAAATTTCCCACTATGGCTGCTATTTATACAGGCACATATGGTGGTGCCTGAAAAATTTAGTTTTTTTGGTGGTGGCGGTTATGGGGAGTCAGCTAAGGTTAGACATGAGTGTGTGTGTGTGTGGGGGGGGGGGGGTTAAGGTTAGGTGTGGGGGTTGAACAGTTAAGGTTAGCCATGGGGGGATGCTTAAGGCTAGCTGTTTTTGTGGGCTGGTTAAGGTTAGCCTAGATTCTGTGTTGTTAAAGAGGATAATTGGTGCATGTGTGGTGTACCAAGCACACAACAACAGCTATATCAGTGGAAAAAAATATCTGATGCTAAAATGGCAAATGGAGACAGTATCAGAAAAATACATAATTTTAAGGGAACCAGAGATTAACGTTTCACACAAAATAAACATATCAGTCGATAGCTTGTAGAGAATAAATGCTCTACCTGATAATTTCGCCATTTTGGTGTGCCTTTTTGAGTGTTTTTTATCCATTATTGCTCCAGGAAAAATCTAATATGGCCTCCAGCTCATATCCCTTCTGCTTCCGGGTTATGAGTTGTTCTGGATGTGCTGTCTAGGCTCTATGAAACTATAGACAAGCAGGGCTACAGCCTTTCATCTGTGTGCTTTCAACGTATTCTGGTATGCTGTGCCTATGCTGCCTGTAGGAAGTGTCTCTCATAGGAATGAAACTGCACAGTGCACACAGATCACACAACAGCCACACTTGTCTGTTTTAAAGATTCTTTCTCAGCAGGAGCAGCCCCTCCCATGTCATCAGAGCTCTGAGTATGCAAAGCATGAAAGCTGAGCCAGGAAGGGGCAGGCTTGGGCTTGAAAAGACTTCACAGAAGACCGACTCAGCTATAATGATTCCAAGTCAAACCTAGACTGAATGCTCAGTCGGGGATTCTTATTAGAGCTGATAACGGGCAAATTAAGCAGAGAGGAATGAAACAGAGAGCAGGGTAGGTGTTTACTGTCATGATCCCACTGATAAATGTAGTAAAATACATGAGGGTGCTTCGTCTCTGGTTCTCTTTAGTTGACTCTACATGTCACATCATAAAAGAAGTTGCATCTGCTTTGCCAGTCATGCTTGGCCAGACTTTTAGAACTGCCTTTAGATATGCATCAGTAAAATCATGGATCACTTCCTTATTAAGAGATAAAGTGGTACTGGTCAATTGAATGAATGAATTTAAGGTATTTTGTAAAAAATTATGTAAAACAACAAAATATTTATTTCAAAAGTGCCATTAACAATAACAAGTACCGAAAAAGGAGATAGTGGTGGGTGAAACATTGCTAGTTGCCTGGCTGTTATACAGATATTTAGTTCACCAGATTCTGAGTCCATGCTTCTTATGTGTGTATGTATTGGAGCCAGTGCACCTGATTTGTCAACTTGCTCTAGGGCTCAGATCACAGTTAAGCCTAAAACGGTCCAGTTCATGGAACAGACCATAACAGACGAAGGACTTATAAATGGATCCTATATTAAACATAAGACCTTCTAAGACCTGTCCAATCTCTAGAGTGGCCGTCATAGCGATGCTGCATAATGCCTTAACCTGCATGACTTTTCTGGACACCAGAAAGTACTTGGACATGTCAATTTAGCTATGCTTCATATGCTAAGTTTGCTAACAACGCTATTATGACACGTCTGATGCAGTGGATGTATTTGAACAGGGGTTGTGTGGGTGTTCCATTCCGTGTTTTAGGTCACACTGACTGAAACCTAGTATACAGGTATTTGTATATTTGTTCACTGTGGTATGTGAAAAAAAAGCCACTGCACATTTTCCCTCACTAATGCTTCCCACTACAAAGTACAAAATCACAACTTCTTGTTTGGACAGGAAGTAAGGAAAACCAATACAAATGTTGCCTGTTCCAAACTATCTAAAACCAAACCAAAAAGATCCTGAAGTTCGGTATTACATCTTACTTTCTCTTTGTCCTTTGCTAACAGTATTGTCCTTCTTTCCTTTGAAGGAAATCTGAGGAAACAGAACTATACCACTGTGCTTCACAGCACTATATATATATGTGTGTGTGTCATCTTAGTGAAACAGTTAAACAATCTAAGTACTTGCTTCCAGAAGGGAGGCTATTTAAAAAAAAAAAACCTGTTTGACATTTCTTGTGTTTGTAGTCTATAAAATCTTATGTTTCCAATCTCTAGGAGCTTATTTTTCTTTCTAAAGATGTTTTGAGGCCTAAAGAAGCACTTAACGTCTCTGCTATCCTCAGCCAAGCTACACAGAGTGTGGGTGATGTATAAACACAGAGGCTCTCTCACTGACCTGCAGCACTATGAGCTGGGACTGGGCTGTTAGTTTATGTGAGAAAATAGCAGACTCAATGAGAACGGGAAAAAATGGTTTTGGCTTACCTTAGCCCACTGCGAATATCTTGAGTACTTAAAGATCCAGGGCACATAAAGAACAAAACTAATGCATAATAAATAGTGTAATAATAATTAAACTCTTACATTTTCGTACTGTAGTCTACATTTTACTTTGTATTATATAGAAATCATTGTAATACTTCTCAGCACAGCACTAATTTTAGATTCTGCTTAGAAACACCTGCTAACATCAATTTTTAATACGGCTGCTGTGATTTCTAAACATAGTAGTCATGTGACCAGAAGCCAGCCAGTTGTTACCAGCATACTGAATTTATTTGGTGCTGCATAATGACAGCAAGAGTATTATGCCCTATTCTAATGGCACAGAAAAATGGAGTAATAATCTACATACATTGTAACAATTTTGGTAAACATTACTATGGTTGAGAGTACACTTGTCAGTGCAGAAAACCATGAGATTACTGCCGTGTGCATTTCTGTGTTTTTCCATACTTTTTTTATTACGTTTTTATATGCATTTGTGAGTGCATTTTTTAATAATCTGCATTTCACCTTTCTGATTCGCATACTGTATGCAGAAAGAGCCAACAGGCTATGCGATTTTACAATGGTCCTTTAACTACATAATGTGATACAATACCTAGGTTATAAAGGTTGTCTTTATTGGGCAACAAATGCTACCATGTCAACGCAAGAAGTAAAATTGATGTGCACTCCCTTCACACAGCAACTTTACTGCACATTGTACATATGCCCCCAGAATATGTTGGCATTTTATAAATCAATAATAATAATAACATGCCCCCTTGAGCCTGATGCAATTGCAAGTGCAAATAAAATATTACTCCATGCAGGAACACTGTCACTCTGCATCTCACAAACTTTCCTGCAAATTCAATTGCAGATGCAATGCTTGTGATGCCAAGCAAATTTATACTCCCCTTCTGCACAAAACAAATTGACCTTTGCATTAAGATTACAGGCTGGCATCCTTTCCTTCTCCGTTTCCCTGTAAAGGACAACAGACTCATCCCACCTTGGTGCTCAGAAGGAGGTGGGTGTAACTAAACTCTACACATGTGAAGGTAGGATCTGCTGGCTGGTGACTCATATTGGAATCTTGAAGAACCCCAGAGGAATAAGTGTAAAGTTACGCTCCTTAAAGGGGCGCTATGGCGAATTACTGTTTAAATTAATGCAGCATAAAATTAAGCCAGCATCCAAAAGAAGCTGCAATAAAAAAGCTTTAGTTTAAAAAAAGCTGCTTGCTCCGTCACTTTAGCTTTCAGTATCCCCTCATTTGCATCCTAAGCGTCGGACTAAACAGACCAGTACATTACTTATGGGGAACATCTGGTATGACTGTTTATTTTTTTCATAACTAACTTCCCTGCGATGGATCACGTCGGGCACAAACGAGAGGTTAGACAATTACAATCGCAAAACCGTGTTCATGTAATCATTCGCATGTACCCATCTCGCAAGATCATGGACACAATCAGTTATTGCTCAAAAATTTGCCAGTCCTCTGAAAATTGTGGGTATGAGCCTTTAGTCATCCCTCATTCAGTCCCCACCTGTTCATCACTCCACCTATCACTACGTGCTAAGATTTCATAGTCAGTCAGTTTTAGCTCCTTCCACAGCACCCACAATGTGCTAGAATCCATACTACCCACCATGTCCTGTATTTCACATTGTCTCTCCACTCACCCATTTCCTAATGACTTACCTGCCTGCCACTTATTTGCCTTTCGATAGAATATGTATTCAGATGATCACTAGAATGTTACTGTCACTACTATCTGCCTGTTAGTAGAGAAACTGTTAGTAGGTATTCTGTCTATTGCTGGATCAGATGCCTATTGGTGGAATATGTTGCTTCTGTCCTGTCATTGGTAATGTTTGAATATCATTGTTATTTTACAGTTGTAATTAATAGTTGTATGTTATTGATGTCCACCTGTTCTTGGTATTATCTGTATATCATTGATATGTGTCTTGTTGCTGTCTATATAAGCTTGTCATTGTCATCTGCCTTGTGTTTATTAATATCTGCATGCCATTGAATCTGTTTGCTGGCTGCTGGCAATATCTGCATGACACTGAAGTTAGCCTATTACTGGTAATATTCATAACATCTTCATATTGTTGGTAATAACTGTACATTATTCAACATTTGCTTGCAGGCTTGTGATGTACTCTACCCTAAACTTTTGTTTTATTTTAGCCTTCAGTGGAATGGAGAAGGAAAGAACAACTGTCAGATATTTTTTTGTTTTGCCACTGTCTGTTACCATTGGTGAGATTTTGCCTCTGTTCATGTCCCATCATCAGTGACAGGAGCCGAATAAGTATCTCAAACAGCAGAACAGGAGGCAATAAAAACATAATAAATGTTATAACATTTTTCCCACTTGACCTAAAAGGTATTTTTAGGACAACTATAGTAGTCACCATGGCAGTCCATTCATGTTTTACCAAATTATTAGTAATATGGAGGCAGATAGCAAAGCAAATCTGATACCAATACTATTTCCCAATTTGCACTCTACCAAAGCTATAAAAAAATTTTAGTGCTGAGTTCTACTCTAACCCTTTTCAACCTGCTGTTACTGAGATCACCCATGCTGGAGGAGTGACGCGTCCATCAGATGCACATAATATGCTGTTATGCAGTACAGCATGGTCCTGACACCATTTCAGAATACAGCTGAAGGCAATAGGAGCTTAAATGCACCAAGGTGGATTTCATCAAAATGGTATGAAACTCAAAATCACATTGCTGCTTTAAAACATTAAACACATTTACTTTTTTGTAGCTTTAAGCTAAGTATGTTGTGATTTTACTTTTATGTGCAGCAGTGCCCCTCCCGCGCAGATCTTTCTTCCATGTGAATCATCCATGTACTGGAGCCCCTCTCTTTCATGAACAGCTCCCTTAGGCATCAGTTTCCCTTTTTCATGTGTTGTTCCCATTTTCAGCATCCTCTTTCATATGTAACAACTTCCCTTTCATGTTCAAGTGCCCCATTGGCCTGCAGCCGCTCAAGGCCCGGGCCTTGGTGGCCTTTACAGAAATCAGGCCCTGCTTAACGCTAACAGAAAACAAAGAGAGACTGGTATAAAATATTGGAAGGCATGGCTCCAGTTCACTAAAACTAATTTATAACATTGATGGTTGATTTTTCTTTCCACAGCAACAGTAAACTGATCAATTATCTTCTGAGTAAAGCAAACGGTTGATTATTAACTCTCCCAGGAACTTTACAGAGTCAGAGTTTTTTTCTCATTAGTTTTATGCTGTGCTTAATGTTATAGGCCAGATCTTAAATTTGAGTTTCATACTACTTTAAGGGAGGCTGTTAGTCAACAATAAGGGATTTTTCGTCATGTAGGGGGTACTTGTTAAGGGAAAAGTTAAGGTTAGGCATTGGAAGGAAGTTTCCTCTAGAAAAAAATCAGGGTTACCTAAGCATCAAAAGATGTATTACTAAGGGGGAGGTTAGGGTTTGGTGAAAAATGAGGGAACAAAGTCCACAAACAGCATCACAGACCCAAAATAGTACATTGTCCAAAATCACATAGCTAAAATGCTGTGTAGACACCCAATCTGCCGACTCCAAATCCAAATGTCTGCAAACAGGTATGTCTATGTAGGACACCTTGTTAAACTGCTGGATGTGGTATGTGGTGACCAGTGAACATTGTTTTTATTTGTGAAAATTAAATTACACTTTAAGCTCCTGCTTTTGTCCATCTAAAAATACTAAACAACCTAAAATGGGACAACAATACTGCCACCATCATCAAAAAAGTGCAACAGAGGATGTTCCACCTATGGCAGCTGAAAAGTTTGTCCTATCATGAAAATGAATGGTGCAGTTCTATACTCCAATCATTGATTTTATTATTACATCATCTGTGACTGTCTGGTTTGGCTCATGCTCTGTACAAGAAAAGGTGAGACTGCAGCACATCATCCAATCAGCAGAAAGAATAATTGCCTGTAGCTTACATTCCCTGCAGGATCTTTATGCAAGCAGGTGCAGAAAAAGAGCGAGCAAGATTGCCTCTGACCCCTCTCACCCTACTCACTCCATCTTACAACTTATGCCTTCAGGAGTAATATACTGGTCAGTTGCAACAAAAACTTCCAAACACAGAAACAGCTTATTTCCTCAGGCGGTAGCCAAGCTTAATGCAGAACCACGCTAGAGCTGCTAGGACTGGTGAGCTGAGCATTACAGCATATAACTAAGCATTAACACTTCCTACACTGTTTCCTACCAGTGTAACTTATATACTGTCCTTGACTTGCAGTTACCTACACTATAGGCTTCAATTCACTAAGCTTTATCAAACACTTTATCAAACGTTTGATCATTTACCTCATGGGTAAAATCTAATTTTGAATTCACTAAGGTGTTATATATTTATTGAACGTGTTATCGATAAAACATTCGAAAAATATATAACACCTTAGTGAATTCAAAATTAGATTTTACCCATGAGGTAAATTATCAAACGTTTGATAAATTGTTTGATAAAGCTTAGTGAATTGAGGCCAATGTGTCCTTGTATTGTTTTTATCTGTGTCTGTTAAGCAACTGCCAAGTCAAATTCCTTGTAAGTGCAAATGTATTGGGCCTAATAAAATTAATTCTGATTCTAATAAGAGCTATATGAATTCAGCCTAAATTATTTTTATACTAGGTTCTCAGTCTTAAAACCAGCAGCTGTTATATAGCAAAGACAGTCGCTGCCTAGTTAATAATTTCTGCCTCTTAAGAGCTCCCCTGTAAATGATAGTGAAGATGGTCAGTAAACAGATGCAATAGCATCATTTGCATATGTCCCTGAGACTTTCTATTCAGCACAAATATAAACCATCAGCACCATTTAGACCAGAGCAGCACATGGATCTGACAGAAACTGCCTGGGAAAACAATCCATGAAGTGTCTATTTACTATGTGAGTGTGTGCAGGAATGGTGCTGAACGCTCCATAGAACTGCTAGAATTAAGGATGTGTAACTTGTGCCTCTGAAAAGTTAGGCAAAGTAAGATATAACTGCCTTGACTCGCTCAACAGAATGGCAATGCAGTTTTCCTATTGAACGTGATACAATGATTTGTTGATGAATAAAGTTATCTACCGGATTGAATGAGATGGTGTCAGTGGGAGGGTAGAAAAAGAAGGAACTTGAAAAGTGAAAAGCATTCTTCTTTTTTTCCCCCCTTTAAAGAATTTGGGGGGTCATCGACCAGCTGCTTTGCAAGGCAAGAGGACATCTAAACAGTGGATAGGCCTCAATAAAGACAACGCAGAGATACACATTCACACAAACAGCGTCCCAAACTTATTTTCCTCTTTCTTGCAGCCTCTCTGTATCTCCCAGTTCTTTTTAGCTCATTGTATGGAGCATACTTTTCTTTTTATGTAAACACGTGGCGATTTTTAATCACTACATAGATATATTGTTTTTTATCCTCTGCATCAGTAGACTGTTTCCTTTTATCTGACAAGGTTGGAAGATGATGTAAACATGGGATTGACAAGAGTTCTGTAGACTTGCTGCTGGGAGGAATGTGGCTATTTAAGGTAGGACTGAAATCCTGTGAATTCACTGTATTACTGGCATTGTGCAGGACTGCTTGGTTATCATAGTTGGGTACTGTAAGCAAATGTATATCTTCCAGCGACATAGAGTTACCAGGGAAGGCTGTGTTCTTTCCTTGGGGAGGTTTCTTATTGGCTTTGGCCATATATACAGCAGCTGTTTCATTATGTTCTATAAACTGTAGAAGGTTGAACTGTGTGATGGTTGTTAAAACTGGTGGACATCTGGTAGACGTATTTATAATGGCATAACGCACAGTGAAGTGTAACTGTATTAATTAGCACCACTGCATGTAACATTCTTATTACCTTTAGAGTATAATGCTGTGTAATGAAGTTAATACTCTCTTTGATGTATCTGAAATTGTTTAAGATTGTTGATTGACTCTATCATTATACATTGGAGAACATACTAATGTTGGTGATGAATATACATTTATATACTTTTAAAGATACAAAACCTGTAGGAGACAATGTATTTGCAAGATTTGCTATTTTCCTTAGTGAAGCCGGTTGACTTAAAGGGAATGTCCAAGCAAAATAAAAAAATGAGTTTCACTTACCTGGGGCTTCTACCAGCCCCATGCAGCCATCCTGTGCCCTCCTAGTCACTCACTGCTGCTCCAGTCCCCCGCTGGAAGCTTGCCGACCTCAGAGGTCGGCAGGACGCATTGCGTACATTTTTACGCATTCCTGCTAGTGCAGGAACATTAACACATACATTTTTATGCATTACTGGTTCAATGTGTAAAAATTTACGCATTGAACCAGTAACGCGTAAAAATGTATGTGTTAATGTTCCTGCACTAGCTGGAATGCGTAAAAATGTACGCAATGCGGCTCGCCGATCTCATGCCAGTGGGGGACTGGAGCAGCAGTGAGTGACTACGAGGGCACAGGATAGCTGCATGGGGCTGGTAGAAGCCCCAGGTAAGTGAAACTCATTTTTTTATATTGAACCTTCCCTTTAAGTACCCACATCAGACAAAAGTTGGTCGAAATGAATGCTGGCCGACGATTGCTCTGTGAAGTTTAACAATATCTAACGACTGAACGGTATACATACATGAACGATCAAAGAAAGAAGTAATTGATAGAGAATTCGGAAGTGACGTCTGAGATGCAATTAACTGAAACGATTGATCTCTGTACAAACATGAGTGATTATGAACGATCGACTACGGTGCATGCGCTGTACACAACAAGCTCATTATACATTGTTTCATTAACTGTACACACCCCCACTGATGAACCAGTGGCGTAGCTAAGGAGCTGTGGGCCCGGTGCAAATTTTACATGCCCCCACCCCCAGCACTCTATATATAACAATTGATATGGCGCACCAAAACATGCCAATGGCAAGTACAGTGTCAGAGATGCAAGAAGGGGATGGGGAACAGTGTGTTAAGAACTTCTACTATTCAAAGCATCTATAGAAGTGATTATTACCAGCACCGGACCAATAGAGAGCTAATACTGTGATAGAGGGTGGACCCTTTGGGGCCCCTCTGGCCCAAGGGCCCCAATGCGGTCGCTACCTCTGCACCCCCTATTGCTAAGCTACTGTGATGCACGATCATCGGTCGTCAGGATCCCACCGGTTGGATCACAACCGACTCCCGATATCGCTCGCTGAAGGTCAGTCGGCTACATTTGCTTTAAGATCATCGGTTAAAACATTGTTAATAGGTGGTTTTAGTAGGGTTCCAACTAATTTTTATCTAATAGGTGTACATAGCCTTAAGCTCAACACACACCATACAATCCTGGTTGTACAGATTTACCAAATCTATGTAGTATAAGGGCCAACAGATTGAAATTACCTTGAAAGATTGATTGGATAAGCTCTTATACTACATGAAAGTGGTAAGATTGAACAACCAAGATTGTATGGTGTGTGTTGACCCTTAGAAAGACAACTATTGTAGATGTTCTCACATATTATTAGCAAGCCACAGACAGAAATCACTGCATTTATAAAGAAACCAAATCTATCATTTGCTAATAGAACTAAAAGATGACAGTGGGCCATTGTCCAGACTGCAGGATTTTTAGATAAAGAGCCTCATGTCTATGGGATGCAGAAGATGGATGCAGATGCTTTTGGCTGACAGCCATCGACAGGAGGATCAACAAGTGGAATGTATTTCTTTGCTAAAATAGCCTAGATTGTCATCTTTCCCCCAGTCTTTCTCCATGTTCATGTTTATGGGAAGATGACTCATAAGAAAAGTCTTTTACTGGTCAGATATTGCTGGTATGAATTGATGACACTTGTTTTTATGGTTGCTATATATATATATGTGTGTGTGTGTGTGTTTGTGTGTGTGTGTGTGTGTGTGTGTGTGTGTGTGTGTGTGTGTGTGTGTGTGTGTGTGTGTGTGTGTGTGTGTGTGTGTGTGTGTGTGTGTGTGTGTGTGTGTGTGTGTGCGTGTGTGCGTGTGTGCGTGTGTGCGTGTGCGTGTGTGTGTGTGTGTATGCTTTTAAAGCTAATCCGAGGTGAAAGTGATATGGAGGCTGCCATATTTATTTATTTTTAAACAGTACCAATTGCCTGGCACTGGCAGTCCTACTGATCTATCTGCCTGCAGTAGGATCTGAGTCACACACCCGAAACATACATGTGGCTGATCCAGTCAGACTTGAGCCAGAGCACCTGATCTGCATGCTTGTTCAGGGTGTATGGCTTAAAGTATTAGAGACACAGGATCAGGGGGACAACCAGTGAACTTACATTGTTTAAAAAGAAATAAATATGGCAGCCTTCATATCATTCTCCCCTCGGATTCCTTTTAAAGAATGTGCAGCACCTTCATGTATTTTGTACGTTAATTTGTGGCATATATATCACAAATATGTTTGTTTTGCAATAAATACATGTTTACATATACTTTTGCAATGCTGGATTCATGTCATCCAACTATTAGAGTTTCTTATATATTTGCTTGGATGCTGATTTTAAACTCCCATGTTGCTTGGCGGTATATTAAGCCTTTAGTTTTTCACATAAAACAGTATGAGAATGTTGTATGGTTGAATGTTCAGGCCCTGAATACGTTACAGCTTACAACTAAATAGACAAATCTAGATGTAAGACGTATGTTATTCTAAAAAGAACCGGTTTCAAACATATAAGGGTGGTAAACAGCCTGCCCAACAGGCCAAACAGATTTCACGTTTCAGGACTGCGTGTTCTGGACTATCAATTGAGAAGTTGAGACCTCAATCCATAAAAGGTATGGCTACAAATGCACATGGTCAGGTCTTTCCACATCAGATATTTGATATTATTATGTTTATATACTGCATATTAGGGAAAATCGCATAGCGGGGCGATTTGCTATGTGTTTTTCCTGCGGTCCTATACGAAGTATAAGAGCGCAAACTCACCAAAAATGCAGCAGGCCGATGATTGCAATTCAGAAAATATTAAAACGAAATGTGATTTACATGTCAGTCACAGTGCTGTAGCGATCCGCAAAATGTGCACTGATGTCTGATTTTCGGATTGAAACGCACTGAAAACGGGCCCTAAGTTGTATTTGGAAAAGAGCTGATGGCAACGCTCCACACTTTCCTTTTTGGGAGGGAAGGTTTGTTTTTTGGAACCAAACGCTTCTTTCCCATTTTTCTTCCTCATTTGTCCTTGTGTCAGGTTTTATGTATAGAGCCGTATAAATATTTATTTATTGTATTTATAAAGCGCCAACATATTACGCAGCTCTGTACATTAGTTAAGGTTACAGACAATATTTACAATAAATATATAAATCTCTCTTTAGTCCCCTACCTTAGGGACTGAACTCTTTAAATATTTATGTCAAGAGGGTACAACACTGTTACTTTATAAACTATGGGCTTGTAATTAGGGATGGACGCAAAACTGAAAAAAATGCACCTTTATTTCCAAATAAAATATTGGCGCCAAACATTGTGATAGGGACATAATTTGAACAGTGTAATAACCGGGACAAATGGGCAAATAAATGTCATGGATTTTAATTACAGTAGCATGCATTATTTAAAAACTATATTGGCTGAAAATATTTGTTCCTATCTTCTCATTAAAACACATTTTGAATAAAATAATTCTTGGCATAATGTCCCACCTAAAGAAAGCCTAATTGGTGGCGAAAAAAACAAGATATAGTTCATTTCATTGTGATAAGTAATGATAAAGTTATAGACAAATGAATGGAAGGAGCGCTGAAAGGTGAAAATTGCTCTGGTGCTCAAGGGGTAAAACCTCTCAGATGTGAAGTGGTTAAAGGGGAACTGAATTCTTGCACAGAAGAGAATGAAAACATAGAGAAAAGCACCCTGTATGTATTTAGAGATTTTAGCCTGTTTAATTTCCCCTCATCTACAACTAATCACAAGTGTAATGTGATGTCTCAGCTGTATCGGCTCAGGAATCTCGAAAGCCTTGTCGGAACAGCTAATTTGTAAACACAGGATGCTAACCCTATGTCTGCTGCCATGAAAGCAGGGAGTAGACACAATGCAGATTTCTATTAGCTGTAACAAAGAAATGTTTTTCTTCTAAAGGTTATTATGCTGTTGCTTATCTTTTAGAAACGAGAGGTCTGAGTTCAGGTCCACTTTATCATGGAAAGAAAAGTAGTGATGATAGATAGGACAATGTTAATACATTATGAAAATAGTTATTTTGTTGATAAACATTTAATGATATGCATGACTAGGGGTGTGATGGGGAAATGAATGGAGGTGTGGAGGGAAAGTGTATCACTTATCTCAAATGCTTGGGTGACATGTGATTGCACAATGACTGCATACACATGCAAACATGACTATTGTACTTTTGGAGTGTCAGCCTATGCTGATGTCTAATTGGTTACTAACACTTTGAACTTGCAGGCTGTGTGTTTGGTTCCCACCAAGAACTGCATAAAGTCTGCCTGTTCTAACCATCATTGTGTAGGCTTCCTCCAACTTATCCAGTTTCTACCTACGGCCCAAACCCACACAGGTAGATTAACTGGCTTCCTGTCAAACTAGCTCTAGACTTCAGTAGCCCTGCTGAGGTTCAATAAGTGATATGAATATCTTTTTTTTTTCATTATTAAAACTTTTTTTATTGAGAAAAAGGCAGCATAAACAGCACATCATACATTGAGATTTATAACATAGTTCAAAGGATAACTGTAGTCAATTGTGTCATAAGTACAAACATTTGCAAACTATAGGGATATAGCTTAGCTCTCTAACATTTACATGACCCCTAGGGTAGTCAGAGAGTGCTATTGATAATACACTTATCTGATGGCTGCAGCGGGTTAGAACGAACCCCTGTCAGTCATGAAGATAAACATACAACATAGGTAGGATGATAGTTTAACCGGTGAGTATGACATGACTAAGCAGACACTTAGCTATATGGTGTACTAGAATAGTAACAACACAAAATGAGAATTAACTATGTATAGAGGTGTATACAATATTGGTCCTAAAAGGAAAAACTAAAAGCAACCACAAAATAAAATTATAAACAACGTAACGAAATATTCTCATGATAAGTATCATATTTCAAGGATCCTGTACCTTACAGTAAGAGAGAAATGATTAGACATGCAACCATGATTTTGGAAAGAAAGAGTCACGCTGTGTTAGGCCCATCCTAGCTCTAATTTTGTTTTCCATAAGGATGTTTGTGTGGGTGATTGAAATAGCTTGAGATATGAGAAAATTGTCCTGAGATTTCCAGATCGAGAGAATTAAATGGTGAGCAGCGAAAATGATGTGACAGATAGCGGGTTTTTATTTGGTGGGGGGGGGGGAGAGTCTCCACACCAATATGGAGTAGAGCGAGTTGAGGTGATAATTTAAAGTTGTAAATTATGGTCCTCCGTATTAAAGACTCAATGTTTGACCAAAGACATGAAATAATAGGACAATTCCATATCATACGTACATAAGTACCAATTTCCTTTTGACACTTCCAACATAAACGGGACATCTCTGTAGAGAAAGAGACAATGCGTCTAGGGGTTATATACCATCTATATAAGATTTTACGAGATGTTTCCCAGTGGGTATTACACTTTGAGATTTAAGATAGTGTTTTATTTGCTAAGACAAGTTGTTTAGTGTTGATATCAGTGATATGAATTTCTTAATGTACTTTGTAAAGTTTTGCATTTTATGTCAATGTTTTCTAAACAAAGCATTAAATACCAATTAATATTGTTTGTTCCATATAAAATGAGAGCTCTAGGCAGTAAATATTGTTCCTTATGTCAGTAGCTTACCTGTTATGGAACACACATCACCTGACTACTCTATCTGACCACTCCCACACAGACAATTCTCATCTTAATAAACTACACCTTTTCTAAGGTCCAAAACCAAAGCATTGCTTAAGTTATTTTGCAATTATGGTCTTTACAATAGGATGCAAAGGACCAATGCTCAGTATCAGTAACCTACTGTATATTAGCAAACTACTCAGGGCTGGAAACATGGGAAGGCCACAAAGGCCCTCATCTAAGTCCCAACAATAGACAATCACAGTCTGCTTAACCACTTAACGACCGCCCCCAGCCGATGGGCGGCGGCAAAGACCGGTCCCAAACGACCGCAATACGCCCATCGGCGGGGGCGGCTGCGGGAGTGGCTATGCGGCGATCGCGTCATTCGTGACGCGATCAGCCGCCGGGGACTGGCTCCGCCCCCCGTTCGCCGTAACCCGCCGGCCGTTCGGAAGCGCCGGCGGGTTACTGGCATCCGGATCGCCGCTGCAACAGTGTATAATAGGCTTTGTAATGTATACAAAGCCTATTATACTGGCTGCCTCCTGCCCTGGTGGTCCCAGTGTCCGAGGGACCACCAGGGCAGGCTGCAGCCACCCTAGTCTGCACCCAAGCACACTGATTTCCCCCCCCCTGCCCCCTGATCGCCCACAGCACCCCTCAGACCCCCCCCTGCCCACCCCCCAGACCACTGTTTGCACCCAGTCACCCCCCTAATCACCCATCAATCACTCCCTGTCACTATCTGTCAACGCTATTTTTTTTTTAAGTCCCTAATCTGCCCCCTACTCCCTCCTGATCACCCCCCCACCCCTCAGATTCTCCCCAGACCCCCCCCCAGACCCCCCCCCCCGTGTACTGTATGCATCTATCCCCCCTGATCACCTGTCAATCACCTGTCAATCACCTGTCAATCACCTGTCAATCACCCGTCAATCACCCCCTGTCACTGCCACCCATCAATCAGCCCCTGATCTGCCCCTTGCGGGCAATCTGATCACCCCCCCACACCAATAGATCGCCCGCAGATCCGACATCAGATCACCTCCCAAATCCATTGTTTACATCTATTCTCTCCTCTAAACACCCACTAATTACCCATCAATCACCCCCTATCACCACCTGTCACTGTTACCCATCAGATTAGACCCTAATCTGCCCCTTGCGGGCACCCAATCACCTGCCCACACGCTCAGATTGCCCTCAGACCCCCCCCCCCCCTTATCAATTCGCCCGTGCAATATTTACATCTGTTCTCCCCTGTAATAACCCACTGATTACCTGTCAATCACCCATCAATCACCCCCTGTCACTGCCACCCATCAATCACCCCCTGTCACTGCCACCCATCAATCAGCCCCTAACCTGCCCCTTGCGGGCAATCTGATCACCCACCCACACCAATAGATCGCCCGCAGATCCGACATCAGATCACCTCCCAAATCCATTGTTTACATCTATTCTCTCCTCTAAACACCCACTAATTACCCATCAATCACCCCCTATCACCACCTGTCACTGTTACCCATCAGATTAGACCCTAATCTGCCCCTTGCGGGCACCCAATCACCTGCCCACACGCTCAGATTGCCCTCAGACCCCCCCCCCTTATCAATTCGCCCGTGCAATATTTACATCTGTTCTCCCCTGTAATAACCCACTGATTACCTGTCAATCACCCATCAATCACCCCCTGTCACTGCCACCCATCAATCACCCCCTGTCACTGCCACCCATCAATCAGCCCCTAACCTGCCCCTTGCGGGCAATCTGATCACCCACCCACACCAATAGATCGCCCGCAGATCCGACATCAGATCACCTCCCAAATCCATTGTTTACATCTATTCTCTCCTCTAAACACCCACTAATTACCCATCAATCACCCCCTATCACCACCTGTCACTGTTACCCATCAGATTAGACCCTAATCTGCCCCTTGCGGGCACCCAATCACCCGCCCACACCTCAGAACGCCCTCAGACCCCAGCCCTGATCACCTCGCCAGTGCATTGCTTGCATCTATTTCCCCCCTCTAATCACACCTTGAGACACCCATCAATCACCTCCTGTCACCCCCTAGCACACCTACCCATCAGATCAGGCCCTAATTTGCCCCGTGTGGGCTCCTGATCACTCGGCCAAACCCTCAGATCCCCCTCAGACCCCCTTCCGATCACCTCCCCAGTGCATTGATTGCATCTATTTTCCCCTCTAACCGCCCCCTGAGACACCCATCAATCACCTCCTGTCACCCCCCTAGCACTCCTATCCATCAGATCAGGCCCAATACATCCTGTCATCTAAGAGGCCACCCTGCTTATGACCGATTCCACAAAATTTGCCCCCTCATAGACCACCTGTCATCAAAATTTGCAGATGCTTATACCCCTGAACAGTCATTTTGAGAAATTTGGTTTCCAGACTACTCACAGTTTTGGTCCCGTAAAATGCCAGGGCAGTATAGGAACCCCACAAGTGACCCCATTTTAGAAAGAAGACACCCCAAGGTATTCTGTTAGGTGTATAATGAGTTCATAGAATATTTTATTTTTTGTCAAAAGTTAGCGGAAATTGGATTGTTATTGTTTTTTTCACAAAGTGTCATTTTTCACTAACTTGTGAGAAAAAATAAAATCTTCTATGAACTCACCATACCCCTAACGGAATACCTTGGGGTGTCTTCTTTCTAAAATGGGGTCACTTGTGGGGTTCCTATACTGCCCTGGCATTTTAGGGGCCCTAAACCGTGAGGAGTAGTCTAGAAAACAAATGCCTCAAAATGACCTGTGAATAGGACGTTGGGCCCCTTAGCGCACCTAGGCTGCAAAAAAGTGTCACACATGTGGTATCGCCATACTCAGGAGAAGTAGTATAATGTGTTTTGTGGTGTATTTTTACACATACCCATGCTGGGTGGGAGAAATCTCTCTGTAAATGGACAATTGTGTGTAAAACAAATAAAAAAATGTGTCATTTACAGAGATATTTCTCCCACCCAGCATGGTTATATGTAAAAATACACCACAAAACACATTATACTACTTCTTCTGAGTACGGCGATACCACATGTGTGACACTTTTTTGCAGCCTAACTGTGCTAAGGGGCCCAAAGTCCAATGAGTACCTTTAGGATTTCACAGGTCATTTTGAGACATTTGGGTTCAAGACTACTCCTCACGGTTTAGGGCCCCTAAAATGCCAGGGCAGTATAGGAACCCCACAAGTGACCCCATTTTAGAAAGAAGACACCCCAAGGTATTCTTTTAGGTGTATGATGAGTTCATAGAAGATTTTATTTTTTGTCACAAGTTAGCGGAAATTGATATGTATTGTTTTTTTTTTCACAAAGTGTCATTTTCCGCTAACTTGTGACAAAAAAAAAATCTTCTATGAACTCACCATACTCCTAACAGAATACCTTGGGGTGTCTTCTTTCTAAAATGGGGTCACTTGTGGGGTTCCTATACTGCCCTGGCATTTTAGGGGCCCTAAACCGTGAGGAGTAGTCTAGAATCCAAATGCCTCAAAATGACCTGTGAATAGGACGTTAGGCCCCTTAGCGCACCTAGGTTGCAAAAAAGTGTCACACATGTGGTATCGCCGTACTCAGAAGAAGTAGTATAATGTGTTTTGGGGTGTATTTTTATACATACCCATGCTGGGTGGGAGAAATCTCTCTGTAAATGGACAATTGTGTGTAAAAAAAATCAAATAATTGTCATTTACAGAGATATTTCTCCCACCCAGCATGGGTATGTGTAAAAATACACCCCAAAACACATTATACTACTTCTCCTGAGTACGGCGGTACCACATGTGTGGCACTTTTTTGCACCCTAAGTGCGCTAAGGGGCCCAAAGTCCAATGAGTACCTTTAGGATTTCACAGGTCATTTTGCCACATTTGGTTTCAAGACTACTCCTCACGGTTTAGGGCCCCTAAAATGCCAGGGCAGTATAGGAACCCCACAAATGACTCCATTTTAGAAAGAAGACACCCCAAGGTATTCCGTTAGGAGAATGGCGAGTTCATAGAAGATTTTATTTTTTGTCACAAGTTAGCGGAAAATGACACTTTGTGAAAAAAAACAATTAAAATCAATTTCCGCTAACTTGTGACAAAAAAAAAAAATCTTCTATGAACTCACCATACATCTAACGGAATACCTTGGGGTGTCTTCTTTCTAAAATGGGGTAATTTGTGGGGTTCCTATACTGTCCTGGCATTTTAGGGGCCCTAAACCGTGAGGAGTAGTCTTGAAACGAAATTTCTCAAAATGACCTGTGAAATCCTAAAGGTACTCATTGGACTTTGGGCCCCTTAGCGCAGTTAGGGTGCAAAAAAGTGCCACACATGTGGTATCGCCGTACTCAGGAGAAGTAGTATAATGTGTTTTGGGGTGTATTTTTCCACATACCCATGCTGAGTGGGAGAAATATCTCTATAAATAGACAATTGTGTGTAAAAAAAATAAAAAAATTGTCATTTACGGAGATATTTCTCCCACCCAGCATGTGTCTGTGTAAAAATACACCCCAAAACACATTATACTACTTTTCCTGAGTACGGCAATACCACATGTGTGGCACTTTTTTGCGGCCTAACTGCGCTAAGGGGCCCAAAGTCCAATGAGCATCTTTAGGCTTTACAGGGGTGCTTACAATTAGGCACCCCCCAAATGCCAGGACAGTAAACACACCCCACAAATGACCCCATTCTGGAAAGTAGACACTTCAAGGTATTCAGAGAGGAGCATAGTGAGTCCGTGGCAGATTTCATTTTTTTTTGTCGCAAGTTAGAAGAAATGGAAACTTTTTTTTTTTTTTTTTTTTTGTCACAAACTGTCATTTTCCGCTAACTTGTGACAAAAAATAAAATCTTCTATGAACTCACCATGCCTCTCACTGAATACTTTGGGATGTCTTCTTTCCAAAATGGGGTCATTTGGGGGGTATTTGTACTATCCTGGAATTTTAGCCCCTCATGAAACATGACAGGTGCGCAGAAAAGTCAGAGATGCTTGAAAATGGGAAAATTCACTTTTGGCACCATAGTTTGTAAACGCTATAACTTTTACCCAATCCAATAAATATACACTGAATGTTTTTTTTTTTATCAAAGACATGTAGCAGAATAACTTTCGCGCTCAAATGTATAGGAAATTTTACTTTATTTGAAAAATGTCAGCACAGAAAGTTAAAAAAGTCATTTTTTTGACAAAATTCATGTCTTTTTTGATGAATATAATAAAAAGTAAAACTCGCAGCAGCAATCAAATAGCATCAAAAGAAAGCTGTATTAGTGACAAGAAAAGGAGGTAAAATTCATTTAGGTGGTAGGTTGTATGACCGAGCAATAAACCGTGAAAGCTGCAGTGGTCTGAATGGAGAAAAAGGCTCTGGTCCTTAAGGGGCGAAAAGACTGTGGTCCCGAAGTGGTTAAACTAATACCACACAAATGATTAAATGTTTTCATGTTTTTAATTGAACACACCATATAAAGATTCACAGTGCAGGTGGAAAAGGTATGTGAACCCTTGGATTTAATAACTTGTTGAACCTCCTTTGGCAACAATAACTTCAACCAAACATTTCCTGTAATACAGATCAGATGTGCACAAAGGTCAGGAGTAATTTTTGACCATTCCTTTTTACAGAACTGTTTCAAGTTCAGCATTATTATTGGGATGTCTGGTGTAAATCATTTTCTTGAGGTCATGCCACAGCATCTCAACCGGGTTAAGCTCAGGATTCTGACTGGGCCACTCCAGAAGGCATATTTTCTCCTGTTTAAGCCATTTTGTTGTTGATTTACTCCTATGCTTTGGGTCATTGTCCTGTTGCAACATCCATCTTCTGCTGAGCTTCAGCTGGTGGACAGATGGCCTTAAGTTCTCCTGCAAAATGTCTTGATAAACTTGGGAATTCATTTTTCCTTCAATGATAGACATCTGTCCAGGCCCTGATACAGCAAAGCAGCCAGAACCATGAAGCCCCACCACCATACTTCACAGTTGGGATGAGGTTTTGATGTGAGTGTGCTGTTCCTTGTTTTTCCTCACAGTGTTGTGTGGTTCTTCCAAACAACTCAGCTTTTGTTTCATCTGTCCACAGAATATTTTGCAATTACTGCTGTGTTGCACATCCAGGTTCTCTTCTGCAAACTTTGAACATGCTGTAATGGTTTTTCTGTGGTGTCCTCCCATGAACGCCATTCTTGTTTAGTGTTTTACGTATCATCGATTTGCTAACAGGGACGTTAGCTAATTGAAGACTTTTGTAAGTCTTTAGCTGACGCTCTAGGATTCTTCCTCACCTCATTGAGCATTCCGCGCTGTGCTCTTGCAGTCATCTTTACAGGACGACCACTCCTAGGGAGAGTAGCAGCAGTGCAAAACTTTCTCCATTTATAGACAATTTGTCTTACCATGGACTGATGAACAGCTAGGCTTTTGGAGATACTTTTATAACCCTTCCCAGCTTTATACAAGTCAAGAATTCTTAATTGTAGGTCTTCTGAGAGCTCTTTTGGCATCATTCACAGCAGGCAATGGTTCTTGGGAAAAGCAAAAACAAAGCTGATATATGTTTTTTTATAGAGCAGGGCAGCTGTAACCAACACCTCCAATCTCATCTCATTGATTGGACTCCAGTTGGCTAACATCTCACTCCAATTAGCTATTGGAGATGTCATTGGTC
Source organism: Hyperolius riggenbachi (assembly GCF_040937935.1). NCBI lineage: Eukaryota > Metazoa > Chordata > Amphibia > Anura > Hyperoliidae > Hyperolius > Hyperolius riggenbachi. The sequence continues at coordinate 152,428,052 of NC_090648.1, forward strand.
TAGGGGTTCACATACTTTTTCCATCTGCACTGTGATAATAAACATTTAATTATTTGTATGGCGTTTGTTTAAAGAAAACCTGAACTGAAAATTAAAAGTCAAAATGAGCATACACAAGTCATACTTACCTTCCATGTAGTCTACTCCTCAGTGTCTTTCTCCTATCCCGCATCCTATTTGTTCACTGTGATCAAGGAAATTTTCTGTCCTCCATTTTGAAAATGGCCATTACCCATAACAGCTTTCTGGTCAGCACACAGTTAAACTGCAACATCGTCCACTTGAGCCATAGGGAAACATGGACATTACCGGGTACATCAGTTTTCCTCTCAGCTATAACTGACAGCAACTGATATTTTACTGACAGCAACTGATATATTTCAGATCTGACAAAATATTGTCAGAACTGGAAGGGATTATTGTCAGAAGAAAATGGTGAGCTTCTGAGAGGAACTGATGGCAAGGTAACTATGCAATGTTCATTTGAAGTTACCTCATGTGTTTATTTTAAATATTTTTACTCAGTACAGGTTCTCTTTAAGCAAAATGTGATTGTGTATTGATGTGACTTAGATGGAGATCAGATCACATTTTATGACCAATTTGTGCAGAACTCCATACAATTCCAAAGGGTTCACATACTTTTTACTGCTTATATATATATATATATATATATATATATATTTAATGTTTCTGCTCATCAAAAACCATTAACTATTAGTCAAAGATAACATAGTTGAACACAAAATGCAGTTTTAAATGATGGTTTTTATTATTTAGTGAGAAAAATAACTCAAAACCTACATGGCCCTGTGTGAAAAAGAAATTGCCCCCTGAACCTAATAACTGGTTGGGCCACCCTTAGCAGCAATAACTGCAATCAAGCGTTTGCGATAACTTGCAACGAGTCTTTTACAGCGCTCTGGAGGAATTTCGGCTCACTTTGCAGAATTGTTGTAATTCAGCTTTATTTGAGGGTTTTCTAGCATGAACAGCCTTTTTACGAGCCCGTTCAGATCACAAATGCGGATGGCCATGCGTGCGGAACGCGTGCGGACCGCAATGCGTACGAACGCATGGCCATCCGCGTTTGTGTGCGTTGCGTGGCTGATCCCATCACTGAAAAGTGAATGGGACAGCCACACGTTTTTGCAAAATCTGAGTGCAGCATGCGTTCCCGGACCGCACAGGTCCGGAACGCATGCAGTGTGAACATCAGACATTGCACTCTATGCAATGTCTGATGTCGTGCGTATCGGCCACCTGCACGCGTTTCCAAAACGCGTCTGGAAACGCGTGCAGTGTGAACGGGCCCTAAGGTCATGCCACAACATCTCAATAGGATTCAGGTCAGGACTTTGACAAGGCCACTCCAAAGTCTTCATTTTGTTTTTCTTTAGCCATTCAGAGGTGGATTTGCTGGTGTGTTTTGGGTCATTGTCCTACTGCAGCACCTAAGATCGCTTCAGCTTGAGTTGACAAACAGATGGCTGGACATTCTCCTTCAGGATTTTTTGGTAGACAGTAGAATTCATGGTTCCATCTATCACAGCAAGCCTTCCAGGTCCTGAAGCAGCAAAACAACCCCAGACCATCACACTACCACCACCATATTTTACTGTTGGTATGATGTTCTTTTGCTGAAATGCTGTGTTACTTCTACGCCAGATGTAACGGGACACGCACCTTCCAAAAAGTTCAACTTTTGTCTCGTCGGTCCACAAGGTATTTTCCCAAAAGTCTTGCCAATCATTGAGATGTTTTTTTACCAAAATTGAGACGAGCCTTAATGTTCTTTTTGCTTAAAAGTGGTTTGCGCCTTGGATATCTGCCATGCAGGCCGTTTTCGCCCAGTCTCTTTCTTATGGTGGAGTTGTGAACACTGACCTTAATTGAGGCAAGTGAGGCCTGCAGTTCTTTAGATGTTGTCCTAGGGTCTTTTGTGGCCTCTCGGATGAGTTTTCTCTGCGCTCTTGGGGTAATTTTTGGTTGGCCGGCCACTCTTGGGAAGGTTCATCACTGTTCCATGTTTTTGCCATTTGTGTATAATGGCTCTCACTGTGGTTCGCTGGAGTCCCAAAGCTTTAGAAATGGCTTTATAACCTTTACCAGACTGATAGATCTCAATTACAGTACTTTGTTCTCATTTGTTCCTGAATTTCTTTGGATCTTGGCATGATGTCTAGCTTTTGAGGTGCTATTGGTCTACTTCTCTGTGTCAGATAGCTCCTATTTAAGTGATTTCTTGATTGAAACAGGTGTGGCAGTAATCAGGCCTGGGGGTGACTACAGAAATTGACCTCAGGTGTGATAAACCCCAGTTAAGTTATTTTCTAACAAGGGGGGCAATCACTTTTTCACACAGGGCCATGTAGATTTGGAGTTTTTTTTCTCACTAAATAATAAAAACTATCCTTTAAAACTGCATTTTGTGTTCAGCTATGTTATCTTTAACTAATAGTTAACGGTTTTTGATGAGCAGAAACATTTAAGTGTGACAAACATGCAAAAGAATAAGAAATTAGGAAGGGGCAAATAGTTTTTCACACCACTGTGTATATATATATATATATATATATATATATATATATATATATATATATATATATATATATATATATATATATATATATATGTATATATATATATGTATGTATATATATATATGTATATATATATATATATATATATATATATATATATGTATGTATATATATATATATGTATATATATATGTATATATATATATATGTATATATATATGTATGTATATATATATATGTATATATATATATATATGTATGTATATATATATATATATGTATATATATGTATATATATATATGTATGTATATATATGTATGTATATATATATATGTATATATATATATGTATGTATATATATATATGTATATATATATATGTATGTATATATATGTATATATATATATATATGTATATATATATATGTATGTATATGTATATATATATATATATATATATATATATATATATATATATATACTGATGGCCCGTCATTGCCCGGGTATGAATTTGGCTGGTGCTGTTGTTGTCGTTCACTTTTTTGTAACCCTAACGCACAATTACTCAATTACCCAATGACCTAGTTTGTGAGCTTTGCGGTCTTTGGCATCAGTAATTTGCATTGAAATGAAACAAATCTGATTGGCTGTTTGTGGCTAGAGATGTCACGAACCCATGGATATTGGTTCGCGAACCGCAAATGCGAACTTGCGAAAAAGTTCACGAACCGGCAAATCAAATCATCCAAACCTTAATAGACTTTAATGGGCAGGTGAACTTTCAAAACTACAAACACTAATTCTGGCCACAAAAGTGATGGAAAAGATGTTTCAAGGGGTCTAACACCTGGAGGAGGGCGTGGCGGAGTGGGATACACACCAAAAGTCCCGGGGAAAATTACAGATTTGATGCAGAGCAGCGTTTTAAGAGCAGAAATCACATTGCATTGCTAAATTGAAGGCAAAAAGTGCTTTAAAACATCTTGCGTGTGTATACATCAATCAGGTAGTGTAATTAGTGTACTGCTTCACACTGACAGACTAAACTCACTGTGTAATGCACCACAACAGCTGTTTGTGTAGTGATGGCTGTGCTGGACTGGTGCGCACCATGGCAAGAGTGCAAGCGATGGCGGTTTTAAAGCCCATATGGTCGGGCTGAGGTAGTTCAATGACAGAACAACAGTGACTAAGTGTCCAGATGATCGAATTTGGTCTGTCCACAATTAAGCAATGGCCTTATTATCTTGGGTCAGGTGTGCCCCTCAACACACTCATACAGCCAGTCATTGCTTCATTGTGATACGCCCCTTCATTGTGGTAAGGTAACAATCACAAAGGGGAATTGACGGAAGAAGGCAGTCAAGCGGCCTGCAGGCAGAGATGCTGTGTGGGGACCGACTTAGTCTTGGGGCAGGCAGTCACAGGGCGTGCAGGCAGAGATGCTGTGTGTGTGGACTTACTTAGTCTTCTGGCAGTCCTGACTGTGCTTTGCAGACCAGGCATCCGTGGTCATATGGACCCTTGACCCAACGCTGTGTGCCAGAGATGTCACCACTTGCCTTTCAACATCACGGTACAGTTTGGGTATCGCCTTTGTTGATAAATAAATGCCTGGTATCTTACACTGCGGTGTGTGGCTTTGCTTTTGTGTGCTGCTTTTCCTCAGGTGGTCATCCCATTGCAGTTTGTGCTTTTTCATCATGTGCCTTCGTAAGGAAGTTGTCCCTACGCGGTTCTTGGTCTTTCCACGGCTCAATTTGCGGTGGCAGAGAGTACAGATGGCATCGCTCTCATCTGAGGCAGACAGACAAAAAAATGTCCACACCGCTGAGCCCTGGGATGATGGCACTTTGATGATGGCTGCCAACTGAGTGGTAAGTGGGGTTCCAGAATCAGAGCAGGAGGAGGAAGATATCTCATGCTTTTGAGGAAGCTGAGGAAGATGAGGTGTTCTGTGTTAAATAGTCAACTACGTCCTGACAATATTGGGGGTTGATGGCACGTGCCTTCTTCTGAACACTGTACTTTGGTCGAGGGCTGCACGAAATCACGACAGCGTGACCTCGAACAGACCTGCTGGATGGCATGCTTCTGGCTCTGCCTCTGCCTGTTGTTTTGTCCATATTGGGGGGGATGAAGTGAAAGGTATGCACTGACTTGACTAATACAATGTGCAGTCACACAGATTCAGTGAAAGGTATACACTGACTGCTGGTATAATACAATGTGCAGTCACAAAGATGCAGTGAAAGGTATACAGTGACTGCTGTATAATGATGAGACAAATACACTTGAAATCCTATAACGAGAATCTGTTATGGAGGGCAAGTCTTCCATCCATTCAAGTCAAAGGTATGCTTGGACTGGTATATAAAACCGCGTGCGGTCACACAGGTGCAGTGAAAGGTATGCACTGACTAGTATATAAAACAGCGTGCGGTCACAGAGGTGTAGTCAAAGTATGCATGGACTGGTATATAAAACAGCATGCAGTCACACAGGTGCAGTGCAAGGTATGCACGGACTGGTATATAAAACAGCGTGCGGTCACACAGGTGCAGTGAAAGGTATGCACGGACTGGTATTATAATACAATGTGCAACAGTCACACTAGGCACTGAATGTGCTGCGTCTGGCACAGTATTGCAATTAGCAAGGGCTAGCTGTGACAGACAGGGCTGTATATGCAGTGTCAGTGGGCCACGCACACAAAAAAAAACACATCACAAGAACATTAGCTCTCAAAAGAGCTGTTTTGGTGGTGCTTTTCAGCAACAAATATCAGTAATGAGCAAGCTAACAAGAGCCTAACTAAGCTTTCCCTATATCTGCAGCAACCTCTCTCCCTTCTCTCACTAATACACATGGGCATAACAATAGGCCCTGCAGCCCCTGCTCCCGCGGGGGGGCCCGCCCCCCCCCCCCCCTGGGGCCCACTCAGGGCCGTTTTGTGGGGGCTGAAGGGGTCGCGCGAACAACGCGGGTTCGCGTTGAATTGCGAACTTTATGCGAGTTTGACCAGCCCCCTATACTACATAATTGGGCTAAACCTTGACACTCTACATCATAGTCAGCAGACACATGGCAGCCAATCAGACTGCACTCTCTCCTGGATCACCTCTCCCCCTTATATAAGGCAGCAACGTCGGACATTTTCTCACTCTGTCTGCTGCTGTATTAGCAGAGGCGTAACTAGGCCCCCCTGCAGAATTTCATTGCGGGCCCCCCCCCCTCCCTGGGGCCCGCTCGGGTCATTTTGTGGGGGCTGGAGGGGTGGCAGCATGAGGGGAAAGCCTTGGTCACAGTCGGCGGGGAGAGGGGAAGTTCCCCCCTCTCCCTCACCTCGGGGCTCTCCCCTCTGCGCTCCCCTCCAGCTAGTTACAGTGACGTCACTTCCGGAAGTGACGTCAGCCACAAGAGCGAGGAGTATGCGGTGGAACGCAAGGAAGAAGGTATGTATCTTGCCACCGCTGCCCGCTGCCCACTGCCCAAACTGTAACTAGCTGGAGGGGAGCACAGAGGGGAGAGCCCCGAGGTGAGGGAGAGGGGGAGAACTTCCCCTCTCCCCGCCGACTGTGGCCAAGGCTTTTCCCTCATGCTGCCACCCCTCCAGCCCCCACAAAACACCCCGAGCGGGCCCCAGGGAGGGAGGGGCCCGCAATGAAATTCTGCAGGGGGGCCTAGTTACGCCCCTGCTAATACAGCAGCAGACAGAGTGAGAAAATGTCCGACGCTGCTGCCTTATATAAGGGGGAGAGGTGATCCAGGAGAGAGTGCAGTCTGATTGTCTGCCATGTGTCTACTGACTATGATGTAGAGTGTCAAGGTTTAGCCCAATTATGTAGTATAGGGGGCGGGTCAAACTCGCATAAAGTTCGCAATTCAACGCGAACCCGTGTTGTTCGCGTGAATAAGTTTGCATGCGAACTGTTCGGGACATCTCTATTTGTGGCTCCACCCCCTTTTCTGAATTTAAATCCCAGTCACCCAATAACCAACTGTACCAGGTTTGAGGCTTGTGCCATTAACAGTGCAAGAATGGCAGCATTTAAATATTGCCTTTGAAAATTAATAGGTGAATTTTGATTGGCTTTTGTAGGCTCCACCCACTTGAATATTAATCCCAGTCACCCATTGACCAACTGTGCAAATTTTGAGAACCCTGTCATTAACAGTGTAAGAATGGCTGCAGTTTACATTTTCCCAGTGAAATGTGTATTCATCTCCGCTCACTTTTTGGTTATGGGGATAAAAAGTATCCTATATGTTATTACAGGTAATGTACTATGTGTGTGCCAAATTTCATTCAAATCCATTCAGCCATTGTTGCCTGATTGAGTAACAAACATCCAAACTTTCGCATTTATAATAATAGTGAAATATATTTACAAAACCTATGATACAAACAATACACGATACACACATAGACATATGACTATGGCAGGTATTCAATTTTGAGCCCCTCCGAGGGACAGTTAAGTGACAAGACAATATACTCTGTACATGCTGAGGAAGATGTTGGTGCTCTAGCTAGTGGTTAGCGCTCTTTCCTTGCAGCACTCGGTCCCCCGATTTCTAGCCAGGACACTCTCTGCACAGAGTTTGTTCTCCCTGTGTCTGCATGGGTTTCCTCTTGGCACTCCAGTTTCCTCCCACATCCCAAAAACATACAGATAAGGTAATTGGCTTCCGCCTAAATTGGTCCTAGACTATGATACATACACTACACGATACATACATTTACTACTACTACTACACTACACGATACATACTTAAATAGACATACAACTATGGTGGGATTAGATTATGAGCTCCTCTAAGGGACAGTTAAGTGACAAGACAATATACTCTGTACAGTGCTGCAGAAGATGTTGGCGCTACAGAAATACTAAACAATAATATGTCTATGTATAGTGTAGTGTATGTATCGTAGTCTAGGGATATGGGAGGAAACCAGAGTGTCTGGAGGAAACTCACGCAGACACTGGGAGAACATATAAACTCCCTACAGCGTTGCAAGGCAAGAGCACTAAACACTGCGCCACTGTGCTGCCTAGTGTATATAATCATTACATTAAATGTTCTTCAGAGGACCTGACAATCTAATCCCTAATGCAGCCAGCCATTGTTTTATGTTACTATTGTAATCTAAGGCCAATTTTTTTGGATGGGGACCATATAACTTAGCAGTATTTTTTGAATGTGGGAGGAAATGCAAGCAAACATTCCCCCATAAAATACGTTAGACAGCAATCCCCCATAAAATGGCAGAGTGCTGAAAAACACAAGATGAAAAATGCTCTCCTAGGAACTTCCATGGGCAACATGGTGAATTAGTACAGGTGTAATATAGCATGTTATAGCATATAGTTATGACTGTGTTTGCCGCCAAGTATCATCAAATCAAGTAGCCTTCTATGCACATATATTTACTAGAAATAATCCATAATTATGGGTTCTTTTCAAACAATAAATACTTATTTTATATATGAATTAGCATTTTTTTATTTCAAAATTAAAAATAATGGATTGACTTTGTCATGCACCCCTAAGCCCTACTAGAGTATCCATTCTAGTACACATTCAATGGGTTAAGAAACTAGTCCCTTATTCAGATCATGGTTTCTCCTGAGTTTTCTCCTAGGTGATATTTTCATACCTTATCAATAAAATGCCTTTTTAGCCACTAGCTGAAATATTGCACTAAACAGAAGATTAAAAAATATCTGGTAGGAGAAAAGGTGATTTGAATAAGGGCCCTAGGCTCTAAAATGCTAGGTTCAAATCCCAGCCGCCATATATGTTTGCATGTTTTTTCTCCAGAAATATATTTTAGGTTAACTGGCCTCCACCAAAGATCCTGATTGTAGAATGAGATAGGGTAATTTGATTATGAGTCTCCTGAAAAGGAGTTAATACTCCGGTTTTCTCCCACATTCCAAAAACATACGGATAAGTTAATTGGCTCCCCCTAAAAAATTGGCCCTAGACTACAGTACTTACACTACATAATATAGACATATGGCAATGGTAGGGTTAGATTGTGAGCTCCTTTGAGGGACAGTTAGTGACAAGATACTGTATATATATATATATATATATATATATATATATACACTGTACAGCGCTGCGTAATATGTCGGCGCTATATAAATACTAAATAATAATAATAATAATAATACATTGCTTGTAAAACATTGCAGAATTTGTGTCAGCAACATGCAGATATATAATAATGATCATATATGAGTATATGACTCTATGGAAATATGTAAAAAAAAGTTTACTTTTTCCTATCTGGATTTTAGCCATAGACTCCAGGAAGACAACATTCAGGTTCAGGAGAGCATGAGATTCTGAGCATTAAATATTTACAGAACCAATTTATGTGTGTGAGTGTGTTAGGCTTGGAGGTGTATTCTCCACAGTCAGCATGCAACACATAAGCTGACGTGAAGGAGGTACACACACCAGCACAAGGAATCAGGATATCCCCAGTTTAGTGGAGGAGAGGACTGACTCCAATAGGAGATTGTGGCGCACAGAGCCAGTGCAGATCCGAACAGCCACAAACAATACTTTTGTGATAACGTCTCAGTGCAAAGTAGCGCTGAGCGCATAAACCAGGACTGAGGAGATCAGGACAGGTAGACAGAATGAACGCTTGCTTAACTAGCCACTACTTAGTGACAGCAAGCGTCCACAACAAGACAGACTGGAATGAGGCAACCAATGCTTGCAGCGATGGCGTGCCTCACAAAGACAGGACAGGATAGTCAGGAAATAGGAGGATCAAGATAGATGAACGTAACACAGACAAATATACAATAAGTATGTTTTCCTAGCGTATTACAATTACAGCTATCAATGAAACTATTTGTAACGTGTGACTAACATATGTATATATCGGCAATGAACCGATATATGACATAAGCAGGAACACTGACTAGGACTGGAGCAATACAGGGAACAGAGCAAAGAAATGAACAGCGCTACTTAAAAACAGATGAGTGCTTACCTGCAAAAAAGTGCACACCCCACTCATGGGATTCAAATACACAATGAGCATACACATGACCTGTCTACCACTTGGAGGATGTTAGTTTCACTAACAATTTGCAATTTGTTAGGTACTTGTCCCTCCCACTGTCGAAGAAGTCTTTCCTCCATGGGAGGGGACCTAACACTAACTAAATTCTACCTATGCGTATGCATAGCCTGGGCGCGCTACCAGTAAAATTGAGAATTGCGCAAAAAAAAGTGGGATCAGCGCATCACCAGGCCGCCTCTGAATGGCCTCAGCTCAGAGATGCGCTGAGCCCCCCCAGAAACTGCAAACGCACCTTGAACCCAAACAGAGGCTCTGCATATACACCAAAGGAAAACTATTAAGTGGGAGCAGCTGACCAGAAATAAATCAATCAAACATAGCAAAGAAATGAACAGCGCTACTTAAAAACAGATGAGTGCTTACCTGCAAAAAAGTGCACACCCCACTCATGGGATTCAAATACACAATGAGCATACACATGACCTGTCTACCACTTGGAGGATGTTAGTTTCACTAACAATTTGCAATTTGTTAGGTACTTGTCCCTCCCACTGTCGAAGAAGTCTTTCCTCCATGGGAGGGGACCTAACACTAACTAAATTCTACCTATGCATATGCATAGCCTGGGCGCGCTACCAGTAAAATTGAGAATTGCGCAAAAAAAAGTGGGATCAGCGCATCACCAGGCCGCCTCTGAATGGCCTCAGCTCAGAGATGCGCTGAGCCCCCCCAGAAACTGCAAAAGCACCTTGAACCCAAACAGAGGCTCTGCATATACACCAAAGGAAAACTATTAAGTGGGAGCAGCTGACCAGAAATAAATCAATCAAACATAGCAAAGAAATGAACAGCGCTACTTAAAACTTTAAGGCCTGGTGATGCGCTGATCCCACTTTTTTTTGCGCAATTCTCAATTTTACTGGTAGCGCGCCCAGGCTATGCATATGCATAGGTAGAATTTAGTTAGTGTTAGGTCCCCTCCCATGGAGGAAAGACTTCTTCGACAGTGGGAGGGACAAGTACCTAACAAATTGCAAATTGTTAGTGAAACTAACATCCTCCAAGTGGTAGACAGGTCATGTGTATGCTCATTGTGGATTTGAATCCCATGAGTGGGGTGTGCACTTTTTTGCAGGTAAGCACTCATCTGTTTTTAAGTAGCGCTGTTCATTTCTTTGCTATGTTTGATTGATTTATTTCTGGTCAGCTGCTCCCACTTAATAGTTTTCCTTTGGTGTATATGCAGAGCCTCTGTTTGGGTTCAAGGTGCGTTTGCAGTTTCTGGGGGGGCTCAGCGCATCTCTGAGCTGAGGCCATTCAGAGGCGGCCTGGTGATGCGCTGATCCCACTTTTTTTTGCGCAATACAGGGAACAGGACTCAGAAGGATTCGCTATCTCTTCGCAGAGATGAACGCAATCCACAAACAGAACCAGGAGCAGGATACTAACTCAGCACGGGTGATCACGATACGCGCAAACTACCAAAACGTGCTGGAAGGCTGACTAACTGAACACAGGATATAAACAGTTCGTGTACGTACATATCAGCGACACTGATGTATCAACGTAACACGAATACAAGGAAAATAACAAAACGTGCAAGTATGCGTATATATTGGCGATGAACCAATATATGACACAAGACAAGCAGAGTAACAACTTCTAGAACAAGAGCAGAACTAGGAGGACTCGCTGACCCCTTCGCAGGAGTCAGCGCAGTCCACACGGACTAGGAACGAGGTGGGACACGAGCAGAGTAACAGACAGAATCTGAGACTATGGTAGCCCATGGAGCATTGCAGGAAGCAGTTCTTTATACTGAGGTCATCCAATGGGAGCAGACATGCAGATTCCCACACAAGTGAATGGTAATTAATCACAGGCTGACAGCAGGAAAAGGCAGACAATGATATGCAGCCTGCAGGAAAGGGATTGCCACTCCATTGCAGCAGACAATGTTTGTTTACACAAAAGCATATTAAACTGTCATTAACTTCAGAGCGACTGCAGATGGAATCAGCAACTAGTTTAAGTGCAAACCAAACTATGCAAGCAAATGCATGTAATGACATCAGAACTGCTTGGGTTGCAATACCACTGCAGCCAGCAGTAAACGCTGCAGAAGCGATCGTAACAGAGTGCTGAAATAACAATCAATGGACTGCATCTAGTCTTGGCTTTTTGACACAGGTTGCATCAGTTGGGTTGTCAAACATACCAAAGTACATTATGCTTGGAGCGATTAGCAACACTTAAGTCATGTCTTCCACTAACTCATTGTCAATATAATCAGTAATCTAATATTTTAGGTGATTGTAATTAGAGATGGCCCGAACGGTTCGCCGGCAAATGGTTCACTGCGAACTTCCAGGGTTCGCGATCGCGGAAAACCTCGAACTTTTCCGGAAGTTCGGTTCGCCCCCATAGTGCATCATGAGGGTCAACTTTTACCCTCTACATCCTAGGTTCTCAACGTGTGGTACGCGTACCCCAGGGGGTACTTCTGATGGTTCCAGGGGGTACTCGGGCTTGATTTACTTAACCAAGAACAACAAATTTAGAGTTAAAGAAAATTATAAATCTCATTTAAACACCAGATGTGTATTTTAGCAAATTAAAAGCAATAATAAATGCCTGGAAATGGTTTAGGAACCAAGTATCATGTACTAGGATTAAATATATATTTGTCAAGGGGTACCTGTGATAATGTTTACTATGCTAGGGGGTACTTGGTGAGTACAGGGTTTTAATAGCGGTACATACCATTAAAATGTTGAGAAACACTGCTCTACATCACAGTCAGCAGGCACATTGTAGCCAATCAGGCTACACTCCCTCCTGGAACCACTCCCCCCTTTATAGAAGGCAGGCAGCGTCAGGATTTTCACTCACTGGTGTGCTTGCCTTAATTAGAGAAGGGAAAGCTGCTGCAGACTCTCATAGGGAAAGCTTAGTTAGGCTCTTGTAGGCTTCTTAGCTTGCTCCTTGCTGATACTTATTGCTAAAATAGCACCCCACAACAGCTCTTTTGAGAGCTAATCTTGTTCTTCTGATCTATTTTTTTTGTGTGTCCCACTGACACTTATGTTGCATAGACAGCCTTGGTAATTCCGACTGTGTGTGCCATTGCCAGCCAGGCCCAGCACATTCAGAGACTACCTGTGTGTGTGAGAGGTGCACAATGTAATACCCATCACTGCATATACCTACCCACCTGTTGTTCACTGTGCACCCACCTACCTATGTGAGCTACCACAGCTCAGCGACCATATGGACTTGAAAACCGCCATGGCCTGAACTCTGGCCATGGTGCGCACCAGTCCAGCATGGCCGTCACTACACAAACAGCTGTTTGCGGTGCGTTACACAGTGAGTTTGGTGTGTCAGTGTGAAGCAGTACTCTAATTACACTCCCTGATTGATGTATACACATGCAAGATGTTTTAAAGCACTTTAGGCCTGCAATTTAGCATTCAATGGGATTTCTGCCCTTATAACGCTGCTTTGTGTCCAATCCAGATGTGTCCCCAGGACTTTTGGCATCTATCCCACTACGCCATGCCCCCCTCCAGGTGTTAGACCCCTTGAAACATCTTTTCCATCACTTTTGTGGCCAGCATACATTTTTCAAGTTTTCAAAGTTCGCCTCCCCATTGAAGTCTATTGCAGTTCGCGAAAGTTCATGTGAACCGAACTTTCGCGGAACTTTGCGAACCCGGTTCGCGAACCGAAAATCGGAGGTTCAGGCCATCTCTAATTGTAATGTAATAAAATAATTGGCTCATAATTTCCACTGTGTCTTCAAAATCATGCTATGTATGCAAAAAAGGGGGGGAGGGGGGGATTAAGCACAGAACATTTCAGTATGTAGAGTGAGGGGCATAATTAAAAAAAAAATGACAACCTCTTTCTCCCAAAACCCCAAAATTGTTTATTTAATTGATGTTTTATAACTGTTGAATAGAGATACCAAATGTTTTTTTAAGTCTGGAAGTGATAATAACTCAGTAAAGTCTATAACCGTGTTTTAATGTATTCAAACCTATAGTTAAATGGACTTTGTAGTAAGAGGTATAAAGAGGCTTCCATATTTATTTCCTTTTAAAGAATGCCAGTTGCCTTGCAGTCTTGCTGGTCCTTTTAGCTGCAGTACTGTAGTGTCTAATGCTGGGAATACACCATACATATTAACCCCGATAGATGGGTACGCTAGATAATTTCCGACATGTCCGATATTCCTTCAGATTGTTTTTGGCTCAATTTCTCATAGAAGTGAATGGGAAAAGATAAGAAAAACAAGCGGAAGATAAGAGAATCGAGCACAGAACCGAGGGGAGAATCGAGCGGAAAAAATGATCGGGTGGAAAATCGAGTGGAAAAACGTATCGTGTGCACAAAGCATATAACAGGCATGTGGCTAATATGGGCAGACTTTAATCACAACACTTGATGTTCATGTTCTTACTGGGTCTACAGCTGAAAGTATTATAGATAAGGGATCAGCAGGACAGCCTGGCAATTGGCATAGTAAGAAGCCTTTCAGATCCCAGATGTGTTTCTGTTGCTGAAACCAGGATATTTAAGGTAAAATGGGTATCCTGAATAATTTGATTGTGTTCTGCTATATATCATTCTGGTTCCTCTTTAAAGTGACTCTGTAACAAAAATTACAACGTTTTTTCTACCATCCTACAAGTTCCTAAACCTATTCTAATCTGTTCTGGCTCACTGCAGCACTTTGTACTATCACGGTCTCTGTAATAAATCAATGTATCTTTCCCCTGTCAGACTTGTCGGCCTGTGTCTGGAAGGCTGCCAACTCTTCCGTGCTGGTCTGTTCACACTCCAGTGTGTGTTTTATTTACATAAGCCAGCAGCTTCTCTGCTATCTCATCAGTAATAGAAGAGAGCTGGATAAAAATCCTCCTCTGTAGGCTGTGAAAGTAGCTGGCTGACACACATACTGAGGAATTACAAACACAGGCAGAGCTGTCTGCAGGAAGCCTGTCACTTCAGTGCATGAGAGAAGAAGGGGACAGAAGGTAAACACACAAATGATCTTTTGAGATTCAAAAGGAAAGCTGTATACAGCCTGCTTGTGTATGGATGTATTTTCTATGTGTGGACATATTGTACATCAATCTACTTCCTGTTTTGGTGGCCATTTTGTTTGTTTATAAACAAACTTTTTAACCACTTTACCACCGCGCGTACGGATTTCTCCGCCCCTTTTTCCATCCTTTCACCCCCAGGGACGGAGAAATCCGTACTTTGCGCACTCCCGCCGCTGTCCGCGTTCCCGCTCGTAAACACGCCGCCCGCCGCTAGTAAACACGCCGCCGCCCGCTCGCCCAGAGATCAACGAACGTGAAAATCCATTCCCGTTCGTTGATCTAAGCCCCGCAATGACCTGCTGCCGCTCGGCTGAGCAGCGCGATCATTGTGAAAAAATAACAAAGTCCCAGCCTCTTTCTACTTCCTGCAAGCGTCCGGAAGGACGCTTGCAGGTCGTATGAAACAAATTGGTAATGTTGCCATCTTGTGGCCAAATAGTAAAACTACACCCTAACCATTTTCTACACACAAATAAACTTGTTTTACACAAAAAATTAACTCCTTACCTCCCACACTCCCCAATTTTTTTTTTTTGTAATTAAAAAAAAAATAAAAAATTTACAATAAAAAAAAAACATAAATAGTTACCTTAGGGACTGAACTTTTTAAATATTTATGTCAAGAGGATATAACACTGTTACTTTATAAACTATGGGCTTGTAATTAGGGATGGACGCAAAACTGAAAAAAATGCACCTTTATTTCCAACTAAAATATTGGCGGCAAACATTGTGATAGGGACATAATTTAAACGGTTTTATAACCGGGATAAATAGGCATATACATTTAATGGGTTTTAATTACAGTAGCATGCATTATTTAAAAACTATAAAGGCCGAAACCTGAAAAATAACAAAAAATTTTCCCACATTTTTTCCTATTTTCCCATTAAAACACATTTAGAATAAAATTATTCTTGGCATAATGTCCCACCTAAAGAAAGCCTAATTGGTGGCGAAAAAAACAAGATATAGTTCATTTCATTGGGATAAGTAATGATAAAATTATAGACGAATGAATGGAAGGAGCGCTGAAAGGTGAAAATTGCTCTGGTGGTCAGGGGGTAAAACCCCTCAGTTGGGAAGTGGTTAAAACTGTTTTTGACTACTTTTAATGCGGCGGGGAGCGGCGAAATTGTGACAGAAGGTAATAGGAGATGTCCCCTAACGCACTGGTATGTTTACTTTTGTGCGATTTTAACAATACAGATTCTCTTTAAGTCTGAAAGCCAGCATTTCTACTTTGCTCTAAAAGATTCCTCACAATTTGAAAGCTACTATGCCAGAATTTTTTTTAGCAGAACATCACTGAAATGGTTAAACAAAGCACTTTGTCCTGCTATTCAGCTTCAAATCTGCATCCAAACTGGAGATAACAGTATCTTTGTTTGCATTCCAATGTTGATACATGTGTGTAAACATAGTGTAACAAGTGAAAAGAAGCTCTCTGTGAAGCTATCTGTGCTTTAAGCACACAAACAGCTTAGAACAGCTAATTAGAAGATGTTAATATATAATAAAAAGCAGTTTGAATAAAATGCAATGGCTGGTTTCAGGGCAAGATAAACTACACTTTGGAAACTTGTAATTTGTAAACAGACATTATTACAAAAACAAATATGATAACTGTATGCGTAATAAAAAGTTGGAAAACACAATTTTATTAGATGATATGTCGGAGTTTCAGACCACTTTAAGCTTTAAGTTTGTAATAGTATTTTTGCCTTGTTGAGATATTCAGCAGTATGGCGGTATCCGGTGAAAAATGTCTTTTTTAGACTGGTGATCCGTCATTCTTGTTGACTTCCGTTTTTCCGTACTTTAGCAGAAATAATAACAACATATGTCTTCCACCTCCTTACTAGTTTTTGTATATGAAACAATCTTTCTGCTAAGAATTCATAAGGTAAATAATATAATAATATTTTACACCGATGGTTAGGAGACGTGTTTTGAACAAATGTATTAAATCATTTTCACTGCACTATACTACTAATTAGTCGTTTAGTCTATTTCTTCTTAAAGTGTTAAGAAGATGTGTTGCCCCAAGCTACTTCTCACAACAGCTATGGTCTGCCTAACATGAAAAAAAAAAACACTTTTGAATCATCTGATCCCCTGCAGAGTTAGAGGAACATGTAAAGGACCCTGTGGGTTCCTTGGTGGTTAATTAAACCCTTCCCCAACCCTTTTATATAATGGTGAATAGCACCTAAAATCAGTACCCTTGTATTCAGTGCCTGTGATTTGGGCACCAATGCCATGTTCTGGCTACTAGTTTGGGATCTTCTTGAATTGTTTCAGTTTTGAAATGCTATTTTGTTTGGAAGTTCTAGTATGTATTCTCCCTATTCTACATTTTCTTAACTGAGGAGACCAACCTAAAGGTGCATACAAACAATCCGTAGGGTATAGTCACTAAATATCAGTAAAGGCTACATACACTGTCTGTGCACATAAGGTTTACTGGGTGGTATGCAAAGCAAACAAGCGCAAATAGCGCAACTCACATTACATACTCAACATGCCTTTTTGCTTGGCAAGGAAATGAACAGCGCTACTTAAAAACACATAAGTGCCTACCTGCAAGAGAGTGCAAGCCCCACTTGTGGGATAAAATACACACCTAGCATACACATGACCTGTCTACCACTGAAGGATGTTGGTTTCCTGTAACAGCTTGCATGCAACTTAAGTATTCGTCTTTCCCACTGCGGAGAAGTCATCCTTGATGGGAGGGTACCTAACACTAACTAAATCCTAACCTATGTATAAGATGTGTTTGCAGCTTCTGGGGGGCTCAGCGCACCTCTGATTGGAGGCCATTCGGAGGCGGCCTGGTGATGCGCTGATCCACCTTTTGCGCAATTTTCAATTTTTGATTCTACTTGATTGGCCGCACCCAGGCTATGCATATACATAGGTTAGTATTTAGTTAGTGTTAGGTCCCCTCCCATCAAGGATGACTTCTCCGCAGTGGGAGGGACAAGTACTTAACAAGTTGCATGCAAGCTGTTACAGGAAACCAACATCCTTCAGTGGTAGACAGGTCATGTGTATGCTAGGTGTGTATTTTAGCCCACAAGTAGGGCTTGCACTCTCTTGCAGGTAGGCACTTATCTGTTTTTAAGTAGCGCTGTTCATTTCCTTGCCATGTACTAATATAATTCATTTTTGGTCAGCTGCTCCCACTTAACAGCCTTGCTTTTGGTGTATATGCAGAGCTTCTGTTTGGGTTCAAGGTGCGTTTGCAGCTTCTGGGGGGGCTCAGCGCACCTCTGATTGGAGGCCATTCGGAGGCGGCCTGGTGATGCGTTTGCATCTTCTGGGGGGGCTCAGCGCACCTCTGATTGGAGGCCATTCGGAGGCGGCCTGGTGATGCGCTGATCCACCTTTTGCGCACTGCCTTTTTGCTTGCTTGCTATTTGCACACGTGGAATTTACCAATATTTAGTTAATATACCCCTATGACTGTTGTTCAGGGCTCAATATATAGGGTGACAGTTCTGGACACGAGTTGATAAAGATGGATCATTTGGCTACAGTTGTGCAACGCCTGGTGGGAGGAGGAGGAAGGACAACAGTGCAGCACACAAGGGAACAGCTTCTGGTGGGTGGGGAGAGCAGGGGAACAGTATGCTTGGTCAACGCAATCACTTAAAAATTATGCTGTTTTCTTAAGTGACCTCTGTGCCTATGTTAGATTCTCCCCTGTTGCCCGCTAAGTGGCCCAGTAAAATGATTTAGTCATTTTTATACCTGATCTCTCCTACACTTGATTCCCTTTCATTGTCTTTATTTTTTAACATTAGGGGTTGATGCCCAAACTACAATCCCTTTGCCGCAGTCTTTGCAGGTACTCCACATCACAACTGAGGCCATTTCACCTTCAGTTATCCATTAAATTGCCCTTCTGCCACAAGTTGATTCAGTGACTTTCTTTGCAAATCTGCAAATTTAGCTTTGGGTTAAAAGCAGGACACACTACTTCTCCCTCATTGAATTAATTGTGCTTGCAAGTTGCCTTAAAAATATATACTTATAATATATTGCTCATTGTTAATTAAATAGCATGTTTTCCATGAAGATTAGAGGGAAAACAAAATGTAAAAATGTGACTTATTAAGTAAACACAATGAGGATTGTCAAACACTAAAAAGGAAATTAATAAAGAAAATAATATGCGTCTGAAAAATGTTGACAATTTAAACACCTTTTTTTTTAAAGAAAAATAAGCTTGAATGCTAAAGTAGTTATGAGTTGCAAGTTATTCTAAATCGTTATAGCTACTTAATTGCACTGTTTAATCTGATGTGTCTTGTTAATCCGATAACGGAGCTGCTAGTATCTGCTTTTTCTGCATCTAATGAGATAATTTACTTTTATTATATTCGTTTCATTTAAATAAACAGGAATCTAATACAGCATCTCTCACGATTTAATGTGACTCATTCAGAGAAGTTGTGCCTACGTTTCCCTTACCAAATATCATTTTCTCAGCTGCCAGTCTTAATAAACAAGGTTAGGGAATAAAACTAGATTTCCCTGTAATTGGATCAAATGAGAGCATCACTACAGCTGTTAACAGCGTAGTTTGTGGGCTATTTATTGGCTCAGTCTAGAAGTGTCCATGATGTGTTAGGTGCGTGTTGTGGCATGTCGAAGCTAAAATGTTCCATTGATTTTGTAACCCACTAATGGTAGGCGAGTTGATGATTTCTTTAGGTGTTCTCTAATGAGATTTGTGTCGGTTAACCACATCAAAGGTGAGACTCTGCAGAACAGGTCAGGGCTTGGACTGCAGGGAATGAGATATTCATGTGTTAAATTAAACAGGCTAACAGGTTCTCTTGAAAGAATTTAAATAAAGTTTGTTTTGCTGTATTTTACTAGAGGTTTATAACACATAATACCAGGTATTAGAATCATTTAAAGAGACACTGAAGCGAAAAAAAAATTATGATATTTTGATTTGTATGTGTAGTACAGCTAAGAAATAAAACATTAAGATCAGATACATCAGTCTAATTGTTTCCAGTACAGGAAGAGTTAAGAAACTCCAGTTGTTATCTCTATGCAAAAAACAATTAAGCTCTACGACTTTCAAAGTCCTGGAGAGGGCTGTTATCTGACTTTTATTATCTCAAGTGTTATTGAACTAATTACTTTTCTTCTGCCAGAGGAGCGGTCATTAGTTCATAGACTGCTCTGAAAGAATCATTTTGAATGCTGAGTGTTGTGTAATCTGCACATATTATAGAATTGTTCAATGTTAGAAAAAACACTATATATCTGAAAATAAAAATATGAGAATATTTTCTTTGCTGCTAAACTTCTAGTAATCATTCATAGTACACAACCAATTCATTATATCATATATTTTTTTCGCTTCAGTGTCTCTTTAAGAACACAAAACAATGCAAAACAAAAGCCAGAAAATATTACTGTTATCCTGATCATCATCATCAACACCGTTATTCATTATTTGTAAAATGCCAGGATACTGTAGGTAGAGGAGGTTTCTGTGACTAGAGTTACCATAATTGAAGTTACCTATATCCTAGACAAATGTGTCTAGGATATGCTAATACCTAAAAGAATAAAAAAAAAGAAAACTTTTCATCAAACCATAAAACAGAGGCTTAATGGATCTCCTGGTAAGGGAACCTATCTTATAATTGGTTTTCCATACTGCTAAATTGCTAAAACTCTGGCTTTAGATGTAGGATAGCATTCGTAAAGGGAAAAAATAGTGTTTTAAATACTTGATCTTTTTTTTTTGTATCAAGTTTATTACTAAAAAATAAGATAATAGTAATAATAAAATACGGTATCTCAATTTTTTCTTTGGCACTTCACCTGCTGATTTTACTGGCTAGCTAGTGTTATGATAAGTAAAATATCTATTTTACTGCTGTATTAAATACGTTTTCTAATGTTACAGGATCTGGACTTAGTGACTGATAATTAACCATTTATTTCGCCGGGTACAGTATATCTACGTCCATTGAGACTTCATCTTAGCTCCAGGGGCGTAGATATATGAACCTCGCTGTGATCGGCCCCTCCTGCATGTGTTTTCCTCACCAGCAGTTAGCACACTGATTAGTGAATAAGAACATGTGTTAGGAACATTCACTGATCAAAGTGCCTGTAACAAATGACCATGGCACGAGTGAGATGCCATTGCTCATTCTCAAAAGTAAAAGAAAAGCATACACACATTACTTCCTGTGTATTATTCACAGTACACAGAAATAAACTGGGGGGGCATCTAGTGGCCAAAAAGTAAAAAACACACTACATACATTATATTAAATAAAATAAATAAATCCCCAATTAATTAACCCCTTACCTCCTCCTCTCTCCCATAGTTACCAAGTTAAACACTTGTAAAAAAAAATGACCTAAAAAAAACAAAAAATAGTATGTCATTAGAGTATATTACTGTTATTTTTGAAAACAGGGGCTTGCAATTAGTGAAATAGTCTAAAAGAACGCAAAACTGAAAAAATACACCTTTATTTTGCAAATAAAATATTGTCACCATACATTATATTAGGGACATAATTTAACCACTTCAGCCTAACTGGACAAAATTTTTCGTACAGTTAGGCTGCGCGCACTCCCGCGGGTCGTGTGTGCTCCTGCGGGCACCCCGTGCGCGCCCCCGTTGCTGGCCGTTAGCCCAGAGATCAATGAAATGGATTATAAATCCTTTTCACTGATCGGACCCCCCCCCCCGGAGAAAAGCCGACAGCGACTCTTCAGACGCTGCGGCTTTTCTGAGATCAAAAAGTTCCCTGTCTTCATACTTCTTCCTGGGAGCGAGATCGATCGCTCCCAGGACTTTTTGACTGTGGCCATCTTATGGCCAAATAACAAACTACACCAAAAAACACTTAGAATTGAATAAATACATTTTCAAACATTTAAAATCCCCTATTTATCACCCACACCAAAAATACCCACATACAAGTTTTAATATAAAATAAAATGAAAAATTACAATAATAAAAAAAAACAAAAACATAAATAGTTACCTAAGGGTCTGAACTTTTTAAATATTCATGTCAAATGAGTATATCAATATGATTTATTAAATTATGGGCTTCTAAATAGTGATGGACGCAAATTGAAAAAATGCACCTTTATTTCCAAATTAAATATCGGTACCATACATTGTGATAGGGGCATAATTTAAATGGTGTAATAAGCGGGACAAATTGGTAAATAAAGTACATAGGTTTTAATTATGGTGGCATGTATTAATTTCAAACTATAATGGCCAAAAGCTGAGCAATAATTACTTTTTTCCATTTCTTTCTTAATATTCCTGTTAAAATGGATTTAGAATAAATTAATTCTCAGCAAAATGTATCGCCCACAGAAAGCCTCATTGGTGGAGGAAAAAACAAGATATAGATCAATTCAATTAATTGTGAAAGTTATTGGCAAATGAATGGGAGGTGAAAGTTGCTCAGATGTAAAAAAAATCTCAACCCTGTAGGCTGAAGTGGTTAAACGTTGCAATAACCGGGACAAACAGGCAAATAAAATGTGTGTGGTTGATCCATAGTAGCACATTTTTTTCTTATTATTCCCCTTAAAATGCCTTAGGAACAAAATAATTGTTTGCAAAAAAAGTAACACTCAAAGAAATCCTAACTGGTGGTGAAATAAACAAGATATAGATCATTTTGGTGTGATTAGTAGAGATAAAGTTATTGGCGAATGAATGGGAGGAACGCTGAAATGTGAAAATTGCTCTGGTCCATAAGGGGAACATCACCTGTAGTGACAGGTGATGTTCCCCTTATGGACCAGAGCAATTTTCACATTTCAGCGTTCCTCCCATTCATTCGCCAATAACTTTATCTCTACTAATCACACCAAAATGATCTATATCTTGTTTATTTCACCACCAGTTAAAGGGGTTCTGTGGATTTCTCAAATAAACAAAAACCGACACTTACATGGGGCTTCTTTTGGCTCCCTGCAGCTGTAATGTCCCGCGCCGTCCTCCTCCGATACTCCATTCCACACTGCAGGTCCTTGTCTAATCACGCGACCGTGGCCGTGGTTGTGCACGTGCTTGCTCCCGCGTGCATCATTGGGAGCTTACTGCGCACATGCAGTACAAGAAAACTTTGTATCGCGCTGTGCAGTAAGCTCCCAATGACACGCATGGGAGGAAGCATTATTCGTCTTGTTAGACGAATATTAGACTAGAACTGGTGATGGGGAATGGAGCACCGGAGCAGGGCAGCACAGGACATTACAGCTGCAGGGGGCCAATAGAAGCCCCAGGTAAGTGCCGGTTTTTGTTTATTTGAGAAGTCCACAGAACCCCTTTAATTGTTACTCCAGGCAATAAACAAGAAACTAAAAGTGGGAGTAAAACATTGTACTCAACTCTTCCTCAAGACTGCCAGTGTGCTTGGTGGATCACTAGACAATGTGCCAAGAGAGATCGGGGCCACTGTACAAATGCTAGATTCTTGGCAGAGGGAGTTTTTATCATTTTTCTTGACTGCATTTAATCCAACATGTGCACAAGAGTTAAGGCTTCATACTCAACTTAGATGGTTTTCAGCTGAGGCAGCCAATCAGGGTGAGCCGGCAGCCTGGATCTCTGGCATGTTCCACCTCTGCCAAGAAGGAAATATACTGTATAGTGTATATTGGTCCTGATTCTGTGGCAAGAGTTTCAACCTGTCCGTTCATCCTGACTGAGCACAGGCTGAGGCTATTGTTTTCTTCCGTACTCCTCCTGCTCATTCATGCACCATGCCATTTTACTTGCACCACCCTCCATAGCAACAGAACCTCAGTAGCTTATAAGCTAGTGATGCATCTGTACAGTATTGTGGGGTTGATTCATTAATGTATTTCACGCTGGTCAGTGTGAGATACATTGATGACCATGAGTTAAATGCAACGCACGGATGCTACACTTGCTGCAAGCAGTGTAGCATACACTCTTATGGTACGTAAGCTCCTTGTAAAGTACGCATGAGAGTGTAGGACCGCAACTGCAATACTTGACTACTGTGGTGTTCACTACTACGTTAATTGACTACTTTACAATGAGAATGCATGCTATGCTTCCGCAAGTGCACATAGCCTGTATCTCACGCTGAAGAGAGCAAAATACATTGATGCATCAACCTCTTAGTCCCAAACTGTTGCAAAAGAATTATGATATTGGAGCACCAACTTTCTAAGGGAGTTGAAAAAAGCTGAGATTATGTTAAAATTAAAAAATAATCCTTGTCTCTGTTTGTTTTTTTCCCTTTCAAGTCCAAATACTTATTCATTCTTCTTGTAAGGAAAAACGTTTTAGCCATTTATTTAGAAAAGGGTTCTTTACAGTAAGAGTGATTAAGATGTGGAATGCATTGCCACAGGAAGTCGTTATGGCAAACGCTATACC
Source organism: Hyperolius riggenbachi (assembly GCF_040937935.1). NCBI lineage: Eukaryota > Metazoa > Chordata > Amphibia > Anura > Hyperoliidae > Hyperolius > Hyperolius riggenbachi. The sequence goes on from NC_090648.1 coordinate 152,452,198, forward strand.
TGCATTTAAAGGGGGCTTAGATGCTTTCCTTGCGTTGAAAGACATCCATGGCTACAATTACTAGGTAATGCCTAATGATGTTGATCCAGGGATTTTATCTGATTGCCATCTGGAGTCGGGAAGGAATTTTTCCCTTTTGGGGCTAATTGTACCATGCCTTGTAAGGGTTTTTTTCGCCTTCCTCTGGATCAACAGGGATATGTGAGGGAGCAGGCTGGTGTTGTACTTTACACTGGTTGAACTCGATGGACGTATGTCTTTTTTCAACCAAAATAACTATGTAACTATGTAACTTTGTAATAACATGCTATTGAAGTTCAGCTGAAACATATGGAAAGCAATACTACCCCATCTTGATCACTGAAGAAGCACTTGAAGAATCTGTGATAAAAGTTTGGGAAAATGAGATAAAGGCATTCCTAGTGATAGATTGTAATCCTTTGGCAGGGTCCTCCCTTCCCTAGTTTATTCTACATGATCGTGTGCCTCAATCATTGTGCTCCTTTCCTTCGATCACCTCATACTTGTATTACCGGGTCTACTTAAATAGCCCAAAATCACATGATCATGTATTTTGAACCCTGTATGCCTTGCATAACTTTGTCCTATGTTGTGTAACCTTGTTACACCTGTTATCCTTTGTTTAATTTTATGTACAGTCTTTATTGTCGTAACTGCGTAATACGTTAGCACTTTATAAATACAATAAATAATAATAATATGTGTTATTACTTTTGCTATGCATTTATATAGTACAGGCACTTTTTCTGCAGCACTGTATAAACTATATATAGCAATTTAGGTTAGTAACGGTTGATGATGAGTCAGTAAGCAGATGAAAAAGGGGGTTTCTCTTGGACATCCTAGAGAAACCTAGGCTCTGGCCTTGCAGGATGGTATGCAATGGCAACAGGAAATTAATCAAGTGTTGTGGAACTGCTCGTTAGTCTGTAGAAGCACACAGAGGTGGAGTAAAAATGCTTGCTGCAACCAGACAAAGAGCAGTTATGAGCTGAGGTGAAGGCAATGTCCCTACTACTTCACACTGGGTGTTGGTTGCGGCCCTGCTTCAATAAAGACAGTATGATTTTTGGAGGTGCTCAACTTGAGGACTGATTGAATAAATGCAACTTAAAATACTATAGAGGTAAGTGTGGCACTTATCTCACAAACCTCACATTCAGAGTCAATACTGCCACCAGCAGAAAGAAAGTGGATTAAGAAATCTCCACAGGCAGATTTACTCAATAAAAAAAAGACTTAAAGTAGAATCCAAAATATCTTTACTTGCCTTTAAAGCATGACAGGGATTTTTTTTAGAGCGTTTCAATAGGCAAAAAGTTGATGCGTCTGCAAAGTACTGCAGGATTACCTCACCAACTGACTCAAATATATAACTTAAACATTTACAAAATGGCTGCTGTGCAGGAAGTTACAGCTGGGACATGTTAACCAGTACAGAAGGGGCACTTTGTTATTGACCTGAGGAAGCGGACCAGTACCCGTGCATCATTAAAATTATTTCTAGCCATGTGGTTTGTCCATTTATGAAGGTAAGAGCTAATTACTCCTATACCTTATGATTTAAGATAGTTATATTCTGGGCACCTCCTACAAGTTTTCTCAGGAGAAAAAGTGAATTGCATATGGGCCCCTGGGTCTTTCAGAGAGTCCAAATCAGCCAGTGGTGTCAATATCAATATGTACCTGCTGTCATAACAGTAAGTTAGTAAGCTGCCTCAGTTTTGTTTATAATATAAATTCCTTATTTAAATACTGGGCGGGTTTTGGTAGGGAGCCTGGAAATCTACCAGGGTGTTTTTGGACTATGAGAGTAAACCTCCTGAGTGCCAGAGAAAATCCATGACAACAAAGGGAGTCATAAAAATTATTTTCAGATAGCGTCCTGAATCAGCAAGGCAAGAATGCTTATCCATTGTGATGTGAATAGATAACTATAGAGGTCGACCAGCAGAGAGACAGACTGGCAGATAAATAGACAAATCAGAATGTTGGAAAACATGAGGTGCCCTTGGTTACACGGGGGTTTGCAAAGTTTGGAGAATGGTAGGGAGCACTGGAGAACCAGAGTGATCTAGAAAATCTAAACTGGGTTTACAAAAATGGCAAGGTTTTACAACTCTTACCTGGGATACATAAAAACACAGTGGTTGCTGATAGGTCAGTAAATTAGCCTTTGCACACACCTGCAGTGCGAACTACATTTCTGGAGACAAGTCCAAGTGCAATGATGCACACCATATCTGTTTCTCTCGCCACTGTTCTCTAACCTTAGTGCCTTAGTGAATCCACTGCATTGTCATTTATAATAACACTGTTCCACAAAAGTGTAATGCACAAGCTATAAATCATTGTCTAAAATTGTGCTCACAAAATCTAAGCTAAATATTTCAGTGCTATCATTTAGATTGGAGATCTCTATTTATGAAATTGCTTGCAGCAAAATAAAGCGTTTAGTAGCTATAACTTGGCACATGCTGTAGTCAGCTGACTTATGGTCTGAATTAAATGTAATACACACCATTAACAGGCATTTCACATGAGTTACGACTGATAAGGCATTATTAACTTAACAGCATCTATGCAGTACATTTGGGTATTTTAAACTGTAATTCATGTATGTAAAATGAAAAAATAAATTATTTAGTCTTCATGTAACAAACTACATGCAGACTGCTTCATTAAAACTGTGAAATTGCCTAGTATGTACATTGTCAACAGAGAAGAGGAGATCAGCTGAGAAATCACAATGATCTGGTTGTTTTTGGAGATTTGGAGCTTTTTTTTTGATGAATTGCAGATTTGATATTGTGCAGTTAATGAATCTGGTTCATTGATACTCACAAAACTATAAGGGATCATTGGGATTTCTGCAGGTGATTTTTCGAATGCACAAATCTGCATTTTGAGATTTTTCAAATTTGTTCTGTTGATTTTGCATGTGCGGTTTGCAGTTTTTGCTTGGGCTCATATATGAATTTTAATTTGTGAGTTTCCTGTGTATGCAAAGTGAAGTTAATTTACATGAAAGTAAATCTGCTGAATTTCATAATTGTGCCCACTTTTTCGCAAAACAAAATCGATTGTTCCGGGATTTTTCCACGTTCGCATTAAAACACAAATTGCACATCATGCAAACTTGTCTTCCGAATTTAAAATGCAGAAAGATCGCAAAATCTAACGAGTGCCTAAAACAAAATCCCAGCTCTCAAATCGAAATTTGGGAATTTGTCTTGTATATTCTACATGCAGATACAGTGTGTCTCAGTTAGTTTGGAGAAGTTTGATTTCTTCAGATAGTTGCAGTTGTATATAATACATATACACATAGCCTTAGGGCCCTTTCACTCTGAGCAAGTTGCTTTGTGGTGATATCACAGTGAAAGGTTTCTGAAAAGTTGCATGGTCCGGTAGCGATGCAACAATACAGGGAGTCATACAATACAATGAAAGTATGCCTCACTGCCACTAAAAATGCATGCATTACCTGGTTAACGCACAGCATGCTGGACATTAGTGCACTGGAAACCACCACATTGCCCCACAATTAATGTGAACATAACAAGGCTTTCACATTAAGAATCTTTTCATTGCAATGCTTTGCAATGATATTGTTAGTTGCAATGTGCATTCACACTGGGTGCATTACCCAGCGTGAAAGGGCCCTTAAAGAGACTCTGAAGTCTCCCTAAAATTAGTTTTTTATTTTAAAAACCTCATTAACATTATAGTCCGACCTAAAACGCAGCAGAACCGCGGCTGAAAACTCCCTCGATCACCCCAAACTCATGGGGGTACAGGGCAGGCAAAATCCACGACTTTCTTGGTCCAGCGCAGCTCTGCCTCTATGCGCGTCAATCAGCGCCTATCTCCGCCTCTCCCCCGCCCCTCTCTGTGAAGGAAGACTGAGAAGGGCGGGGGAGAGGCGGCGATCGGCGCTGATTGACGCCATAGAGGCAGAGATGCGCTGCCTCTATGCGGAAGTTGCCTCCGTGTACCCCCGTGAGTTTGGGGTGATCGATGGGGTTTTCAGTCGCGGTTCTGCTGCGTTTTAGGTCGGACAATAATGTTAACGAGGCTTTTAAACTAAAAACCTCATTATAGGGAGACTTCAGAGTCTCTTTAAAGGGAATCTGAAGTGTCAATAAAAAAGAAATAAAACAGATACTCCCCTAAGGAGAGGGAAGGCTCGGCATCCTATAGAGCCTTCCCATTACTACTACGGTCCGCGCATCCCAGTAATGGATTACCTGTTAGCAGTCTCCAACCCGAGATTGTTCACTTCCGCTGCTGCGTGAGGCTTCGGCAATCTATGGGATCCAGAGCGCTCCCAAAGATGGCCGCTCGCATGCGAGTGCACATGCGTGAGTGCGCGAGAATGTGTGCTTGTGTGCTCGCATATGCGCAGTACACAGAGGCTGTCTTCGTGAGCACTCTGGCTTCCAAAGATTGCTGAAGCCTAGCTCAGTGGCAGAAGTGAGCAGTCTCTGACCCAGCGGGGGAGTCTTGACATTTTTTGCTATACCAGTGGTCTTTGACAAAAGTATCTTCTGCTTTACAAAAAGAAAAGAAAGAAAAATTATACACTCAGTGTCTAAATCTACACATACACTATCAGATGAATGACAGCGCTCCTCTTCTAAAAATCTTTGTATCTGCAAGATTCAAACATACGGCACATAGTGCATTACTGCGATTAAACAAATGACCACACTCCCCGGGTGAAAGGTGATAAACGCATGATTCAAACAGTGTGTTAACACAGCAGACTCTCCCGCAATATTAACCGCTCACCAGATCATATGCACCTCAGATCCAGGTGGGTCTAGCATGCGTTGTTAAAATAACCAGGCTTCAGAAACTTCCATCACAAGTAGTCAAAAGGTTTTAATCCAGCATCCATGTAAAATAGACAATAAAATCGCTCCTAGCGTAACTCTGTAAAAACAACAATAGTCAGCCTGCGCCATCCAGCGCACTTACATAATCCCAGTAGTAAAAGCACCTATCGGGCTGATGAGCCCAGCAGTTCCACTCCCTCTGGTGGTGTCGGCGTCCCGTTCCTGCACCACGGTGTGTCCGCTATTATATCCAATGGTCCCGACTGGCCGGTGAGCATTTCCACAACCAGTGACGTCAAAGACGCCTCCGTCCTACGCGTTTCGTCTGTGCGGACTCATCACGGGCTGATACACTTAGTGTCTAAATGTACACATACACTATCAGATGTGTGCCTGACATGGTAAACCATTCATATTTACCTGATCAAAAATAACTTTGGAGGCACTGATCATTCTACCATCTACCAGCACTGGAAGGAGTGTAGAAATCTGAACATACATCGGTCAGAGTGCCACCACCACTGCTTGATGCAGTAAAAAGCTGCACAGCCACTGATCCATTACCACTTATCCCTGCACCATTATCCCCTTTCCTTCCTTCCTCCGCATGTGTCAGTCATCATCAAATGTCTAATCTATTAACAATATCTAATAATGTATGCCTAGCTTATAATAATAATAATAGTAGTAATAATAATAGTAATAGCAATGTTATTACTGTTGAAAGCAGCTTTTTTTATTAGGAAATATGATTAGATTTTACCAGTTATTTTGTGTTCTGCCCATTTCTGGATTCTCACCCTCTGCTGGCTGTCATGTATTAACCTTGTTCACATCCTTATTTGTATGCCTGTAGCGAGCCAAGGCAACTCCATTCACAGCAGTGCAACGGCTGCACATGAAACATTTTGAACCCTCTGCAGCAGCTGAGGGGTTAAATCAAATATGGAAGTCATGCCAGCATGACATGTGTGTCACTGATCCTCTGTAATTGATAGGGACATCTCTGACTATCCTTCTGACAAGTGTCAGACAGAAAGAGTTTGGTCCACTGTGAGGTCTCGCTGTTTCTTTTTCTCTGTGTTGCTTCCAGTGTACACAAATCAGAGCAGATTGAGACCGCACTCCCCTCCTGACATAAGTGTGATTGTCGAGAGTGGTCATGTCACAGTGTCAGGGAGAGGAGGGCATAGGACATGTTCTGTGTCCATAATGCCACTTAACAGTTGCTCATTTACTCCTGTCCTGTGACAAAATATATCATTACATCTGCACCTAAATAGGACATATTTTGTGTGACCACCAAAGCCATTGCCCTCTGTGTAATATATATAGACGCTGACACTGAAAAAGATGAAAAATACAAGTAGCAAATAATCCTTTTTTTAACAACAGAGGCTTTCATAGTAGGGTTGCTATTCGGTTTCACACAAAAGTCAGATTTTGTTTGGTCAGAGAACTGATTTTCATGAAATATTTCAGACAGCATGGCAGTCTATCTCATAATGGTCCATTAATCAGCCACAGCAGTCTGTCAAGCATCTTCATTGTGGCAGGCTTCTCATTTTATTCCTTGATCACATCGTATTTGGCCTCAACCATGATACAAAAGAGAAGCCATTAGTTAGATTAGTCATTTCAATTCTGTGTGCTAAGCTAGTAAGTAATGCTGAGATTTTTTTAGTTAGCTATGGATTTTTCCTTTAGCTATGATGTTTCAAAAGGAAAATAACTAATTTCTACTGCCATGGAAGTAGTGAGCTTAGGGTACATATAGAATATTTAGAACTTACTGTTACTCTGTGCGTAGTAGCCATAACTACTATTTAGTGTCCATCATTATTGTTTTACGGTGCCTGTCAGTTGGGGCTTATTATACTAGATTACAAATGCAGCATCATATTACAGCAAGCAAATGAGCAGCACTGTTGCTGTTCTCCAAAAAGTAGCCTTGCTTCTGCTAACTGTCCACTGTCATTGTGCTGCCTGAGGTTAATGTACCACATTTTCAAAATAAGTTAAAAACATCATGAACCGTAAGAACCCAGTGCATCATTTAAATAAGTGAAATCTCCAATCAATGAACATGTCTTCAAAAAAGTATTTAAGTGCATCAGACTTAAGGAGAAGAAATCCCACTCATCATTTTCTCTGAGAACAAGGATGTCAGTGTTTCACTTCAGGAAAATGAAGAGTATATCCATCCATGTCCAACAGTAAGAACACCAGCTCCTCCTCCTCCTCCTCACATAAATTAGCCTCAGATCGTATATATATTGTATAGCCACTTCAGCAATATGTTGTATACTACCTAACCCTAAAATCACTAGACCATCATCAAAAATGAAGGAAACGTAGGTCTAAGTGCAGAGGAACACATTTACCAAATGTCCGAAATTAGAGGTGAAACTTAATGTAAGGGACTCCAAATTTAGGGTCTGTACAAGATGGTGTAGGAGAACACTGGGCTCAAATGTGATGAATCAGAGTTGTGTGGCGATCGGCTGAAGCAATTGGCTGAGGCGATCGTTATCGGCCATCTCAGCCAACTTTAATCAAGTGTGTGTATGACGCTTAGTGATTGGGCCAGAGTAATACATTCTCTGTGTATATGTCTTTGAGAGACTTAATTTGTCTATCGTTATCTATTGGCACTATGCTGCAGTGTGGTGTGATTTATCCATGTACTTTCCCTTTCCATTAAATCTCTGGCCAGTAAGAGATCCTTTGTTGTAATTACTATGAGTTGATGGCAGATAGGGGATTGTTTCCTACTTTTAATGGTGTTTAATTGTTGTGGATACCATTAATAAATAGTATTGATGGAATCCATTTTTTCTTCAAGAGAAGTTTTTGTACAGCGGTTTTAGTATTTTCTATACATGGTTCCTAAATTCACCACAGATGACCAAATGTCAGGATGTAATTTGTTTATGGCTGACTCAGGATATCAGCAGCCACATGAGTAAAGGGTGTCTGATTTTGGTCTGATTGTCGGTGGGCTCCTTATTACATCACAACTACATTGCATATTTATAACACGGTGCTATATAGAGCCATGTAGGTGTGTTTTTTTTCCTTAATAAATAAAATCATCACTAAAAACTGGGTTTTGTGTTTACTTTGGTTATCTTTGCCTAATATCTAAATTTGTATGTGATCTGAGACATTTAAGTGTAATAGAAATGTAAAAAAAAAAAAAATCACGAAGAGCACTAACTATGTATCATAGCACTAACTATCTATCAATGTACAGTATCTATCTATCTATCTATCTACATTCACTACTTGTCTTTGTCCATTTCCTCTCCATGGGACAGGGCATGCTATTTAGCAGCTAGCCAAGCAGCTTATTTGTACAGAAGAAGATAAAACAAAATTATGAATTGGAGATGGAGACTGGCAGCAGCACTTTGGATATTTGGCATGGTAAGGTGGGTGCCTTGCAGATCATTATAGTCCATAAACAGCAAACTGCAAAGTCAGAACAGCAAACTACAAGAAGAATGCAAGAAAAGTGCATAGGTCCATTAATTTATTACTAGTAAGCTAAATGTAGTAATTTCGGATACAGGTAGTCCCCAGTTAACAAACGAGATAGGAACTGTAGGTTTGTTCTTAACCTGAATCTTTTCTTAAGTCGGCACATTGTGCCATCTCTGTTCCCTGTACCTCCTCTGTGTCCCCCTGTGCCTCCAGTGTCACCCTCTGTTTCATCTCTGCCCTCTGTACCTGCTTATACAAGTATAAAAGCCATTTCTTCTTTGAACCTTTTAAAATAGATTTTCCTCCAAAAATACAATTCTCACATACAATTACAACAAAATAAGTCCAATTTGAAAAAAAAAATGTTTGACTTGTTCCCATGGAAACACAGAATCCATGCTGTTCATATCGGCAGGTCGTTCGTAAGTCGGGCGTTCGTAAGTCAGGGACTACCTGTACTGGACCTCAGAGTATGCCTTGTCTCCACTTTCTGTAGGTAACGGCAGGACATTATCACTGACTGTAGCAACAGGTAGAGTCTGCTAAGCAGTGAAATCTCCCATTACTTCTAGCAATCTATAAAGGACTGACTAGCGCCTGTTGCAAACATCCAAAACCAAGGTTATAGCATTACTAAATATGCCCACATATGTTTATTGAGCTTGTTGTCATATCAATAAAGTACCATTAGGACAACAAAATGCTAAATAACGGTATAGTTATTGTGGTACTACTTCCTTGTCTTTCTTTTTTATTTTAATGGACATAGATGTGAAATATGCTGTAACCTGGAAGCAAGAAAAATATTAGGAATATATGTACCAGATATATTTACTTGATTGCAACTTGCACGTAATGGACAGTCCTTATTATTAGTAATTGGAACCATCTGCCTCTTTAAATAAAAAACAGACATGTTTTAACTCCTTCAATTCAAGAGAAATGTCTGGACTCATTAGTCAAAACTACCTTGTTAAGAGCAAAAAAAAAATCTAATTTTAGCATCTCCTAGGTTAAATCTTCATTTAAATTGTGACAAAAGGGGTCTTATCAAACACTGCTACCTCTGTGACAAACGCTGGCCACCTTTTCACAAAGCAGATGTTCCTAATTAATGAAGAAAAAATACATTTAATGAGCTTAAACTCGTTCCCTTTATCCTTAAAGGAATGATTTTACATGACTCTAATTTCAAGTGGAGACCGATTACGCTCAGGTATGTATGTTTACCTATGTTTGCTAATTGCTGTTTAAACTATGTTGACAAATCTTTCCTGGCGTAATTTATTTTAAAGAATTTGTCTCTATTAACTAAAATGTATGACATTACGCAAAGGTAAAAGTGAATTCTGCCTCAGATGTTGGGCATAAACTCTCCAATAGGCAAATAGGCAGCAGTAAAAATAGTGTTCAAATACTGAAAAGGATTAGGATGTCTGTGAGGTTTATTTTGCCATCTCTGTAACCGCTAAGGATGGGTGGTTTACTGAGAGTAAAGGTGCCTATACACATCCAATTTTTTGACTGGCCAATGACTGCCCAGTTTTACCATCTCCATGTAGTTAGAGGGCTAAAAGACTTTGCATACTATAAATAGTGGTGGAAGTGGAACAATTGGCAAATCATTGATCGATCAAAATTTGATGTGTGTTCCTAAGATGGAAAGATAAATCTTTTCACTGGAGAAAAAGACTGTGATAAATGCACCTAAAAATGATTCAAAACATTCCCCACTATTTTCAAACTTCTTTAAAGAAGAACTGTAGTGAAAATTAAATAAAATTGCTTAATTTTTTTTACAACATTCATGTATTAATCATTTAGCCAGTCTTTGTCCATTGAAAAATCTTTTCTTACCTTGCTTTACATGCTTAAATTGATGGCAGCATCTTTAGTCCTGTCAGGTGCGGCTCTTCCGAATGCTTATTTACTGAGAGTTCAGAAGCCAATGCAAAATAAACTTGGTCTCCCAGAATGCTCTGGGGGATAATTCCACATAGCTAAACAGCATAGGCTAACCATCACTGGGAGGATGGGGTTTCATACCTATATACAGCAATGAATAGATATAGGAAGTGTTTCTGATGCTGAAACCAGGAAAGTTACTGTAAAAGTGGGTATCCTGAATGATTTGCTACATTCCACTATTTGTCATGATGGTGCCTCTTTAACCAGTTCTTGAATCAGTGACAATATATCTATGTCCCTTGAGACCTCATCTTAGCTGTAGGGGCATAGATATATGTACTCAAACCACGATTGCACGCCACCCATTAGGACACTGATCAGTGAATGGGAACAGGAATTCGCAAAGCTGATCAAAGTGCTTGTAATAAATGGTCAGTGGCCAGTGGTCATTCTTACATTTTGAAAGTAAAAGCACATACACAACACTTCTTGTATACTGTTCATAGTACACAGGTACACACAACTACCTGTGTCGGGACATCTAGTGGTCACCACTAACAGTCATCCCCTCCATTACCAAAAAAAGTGACAGCATTTAAAAAAACATAAATAGTTACCTAAGGGACTAAACTTTTTTTAATATGTATGTCATGATGGTGTATTACTTTATATTACTTTTATTTATTTTTTAAAGGGGGCTTGTAATTAGTGATATAGTATAAAGAAACAGAAAACAGAAACAGGAAACAGGAAGCCGGCACCATCCAAATAGTATTTTAAGCTCTTTTATTTAGTTTTTAGTACAGCATACACAGCTGTTGATCCACGGTGCTGCTGGATCTGCCAGGGCACATCCTTCCTACCGAGTAAGCTGAGAGAGTGCCACACAACTACGTTCATTTACATATTGTACTAGGGACATCACTTATATGTTGTAATAACTGATCAATAAATGGGCAAATAAAATGTGTAGATTGTTTCAACAGTAGCACGTTTATTTTACAACTGGAATGGCTGAAAACTGAGAAATAATGATTTTTTTTGTATTTTTTTTCATATTATCCCCTTTAAAATGCATATAAAATAAAATAATTCAGAGCAAAAAAATGATAGATCATTTAGGTGTGATAAGTAGTGATAACGTTAATTGCAAATGAATGGGAGGAGCGCTGAAATGTGAATTTTGCTCTGGTCCATATGAGGAACACAGTCTGTACTGTTCAAGTGATTAAAAGTGCCTGTTGTCAGGAAAGTGAAACATTTATTTAGCGTTCCCATCTGCAAATAATAATGTTGACAGCTACGAAGATAATAATCATCATCATCATCATCATCATAAAAAGGTATGCTTAGTCTCTAATTTCAAATAACTCTATTATGGAACATGCCTTCCATCTAATTTAATTGTAAAGTTGCATAATTTGTAGGAGGTATGGAGGTATGAAAAAAATCTGTTCATATGCCACTCTTGTCTGCAATAGAATGCCCTATTATAGAGTCCTTTGGCCATTACCCCCAAATTCACTCTCACAATTATTGTGACTCCATTATCATTCTCATGTTTGTAACCTCCTTTTTAGTGCAGGGAGGGAGGCCGGAGAAACTAGTGGCCGGAGTAAAGAATGGGTTGAATTTTATGGATTGTCCAAAAATGTAAGTGCAGCTGGAAAAATTTCTTGCGTAATGATTTCTACTATTTTTATCTTCAGATGCTATCAGGGCATAAGGGCAGTAATGGACAAAGGTGCAGTCTACAAGGTGAATGGTGAACCCTGTCTGTAAGTGTTCATGACTGGGCATGTTCACAAGCAGCAACCCAAATGTGAATTTGTGAACACATTCACCGGGGCAAACGCCAACCCTATTGGCCATTCAAATTTAGCTGACCTCGGCTGGGGCCGAGCACAATCCCTACATAAATCTTTTTTATTGAAATTTTAGTGGTACATGACTCCAATAACATTACAATAGTCTTTTAATATCTTAACCAATTTGATCCTCCACTGGGTGTTTCCCTACAACATACTTTACTTTATATGAGTTTTTACACTGAAAATATTATGGTTATTATAAAGAAGACATAATGGCTGGACATGTTAGAAGGGATATATAATGTTTATTTTATAGACAACACAACAGCAGAACTAGTAAAGGGGGTAGATGTTAAAAATAAATATTTATTAATATAGGCCTTGGACCTGGATATTGCTAAAACAAAAATATCGGTGGGAGGGGCTGATGCATAACTACTCCAAGGACATTAAAGTGGATCCGAGGTGAACTTTTACACATTGCATAATTGTGTTCCTTTCCTATTGTTTATAGGGCATTCCTCAACCCAAATATCTTTTTGTTTTTGTTTTAATACTCTAATTCCCTATAAACTAAAAAAGCCACACCCACAAGTTTTCAGAGAGCCAAGGCAGTAGCAAGGGCTCATGGGAGCTCAGTCTGGGCAGGAGGAGGGGGAGGTGTTACTAGCCATTGATTTCAGAGGCAGAGGGGAGGAGGGAGAAGGAGAGGGGATTAGGCTGATGGCTCAAGATACAGATAAGCCTGCCTCTGTGTAAGGTTTACAAACAACATGGCCGCTGTCATTGTATTACAGGAATAAATAATCATATTCCATTAAAAGTGTTTGCAGCTAGATTTGCAGTGTAAACCATCTAAACTTTAGGTAACATATATAGACAAGTTACTTGTTATAGTTAGTTTTTCATCTCGGATCCGCTTTAAGGGGGGCAGCAGAGTGTCTTGTTAAAATGGCAGGGCATGAGCACAACTGTACAGCATGTGGCACAATGTAATCCGCACAGCTGCAGAAGCACAAAAAGTAGACAAAAACATACTCTGTAAGCAAAACTTTTCATGGCACCCATGGGAGTAAGCTAGGAGTGAATAATGGATTTGTTATTACTTGGGGCAAGGAAGAAGTTCAATTGTTACGGAGAGCACTTCAAAACTAGCTTGCTAGCTGTACCTCATTGCCTTGATTTTGACAGCATGTTCTTACATTTAATTACAAATTGCTCTTCATAATAGGACTCTAAAAGGAGCTCTTTAATCTTCACTATGCCTATCTAATAAACTACAGAACTTGTTACTTGTCAGGAATACTTGTGATCTCTCTATGTGCATTATTAAAGGATTGTTGAACATAAGAAACTCAAATTACCTGACAAGGAAAATAGTTGCTTATATTAAAGAAGCATAGGGATGCATTAAAGTTTAATCAAATATTATTTACAAAAAAACAAAACAAAAAAAACCCTTGAAATAATATTTAAAAATCACATTAATCTAGTTAATGTTAAGTACGGTATTATTGAAATATTATGATTTCGACAATTACAAAAGCAGAAGCTTGGGCACTACAAAGAACTACTACACTACAAAGAAATTATAGGATACAGAGTTGATACAGTATTATGTAAATGTATACAGTTTGAAAATAGGCCAATTGTAGTCCATTGACACGCTAGGCAGAAACACTAGCGTTGCTGAAAACGCTAATGTTTTTGTCCATAATGAAAGTTTATGGGTCGAATGGAAAAATATGCCATCTATGGCAGAGTAAGAAAGAGATCCCTGTATGTTTACTCTGCTATTGATGAAACAAAGGTAAATTACAGAAAAGCTGAGTGAGGCTAGGAGCACCCTAGGCAGTGCGTAAAACCATGAGTTTTACGCATTCCTCAAAACCCCTTTCTAAACCAGGAATCCTGTATGCTCCCCGTTTTTCCACGTGTTAGTGCTGCTCCCATTCATTTGGCAATAACTTGATCACTACTTTTCATAAATGAATTATCTATACTTTTTTTTTTCACCACAAATTAGGCTTTCTTTGGGTGATACTTTTTGCAAAGAATTTTATCTTATATGCATTTTAACCTCTTGAGGACTGCAGTATTGAACCCCCCTAAAGACCAGGCTATTTTTTAAGAAATTGGCCTCTGCAGCTTTAAGGTCAAGCTGCAGGGCCACACAACACAGCACACTAGTGATTCCCCCTCCCCTCCTTTTCTTTCCACCAACAAAGCTCTCTGTTGGTGGGGTCTGATCGCCCCCCAGATGTTTGTTTATTTGTCTGTTTGCTTATTTATATGTATTTTTTAATTTAAAAAAGTGTGTTTTTTTACTGTGTGTATTTCCCCCCTCCCACCCTCCCTATGTCGCTTATGACAGCCGATCACCCCTGTGCCTCTGGAGGGGACAGCCATGTCACATGGCTGTCCCCAGTACAGCGCTGCTGCTGATCGCAGCACTGTACCAGTGATTAGACTGTAATTTTGCTATCTAACAGTCTCTCGAGCGGCACCCGCCATTCGGAGACTGAAGGCTCCGCTCCGCTCCGTCCACCAAGCAGGAGATGTGCGCGCAGCCTGCTTTCGATCTCCTGTAAAATAGAGCCCCAGGACTTTACGCCGGTCGGCGTTAGGCGGTCCTGGGGCTGCCGCCGCGGCCACGCCCATCGGCGTGACGCGGTCGGCTAGAGGTTAAAGGGAATAAGCAGAGTCATTACAGTTTCTACATCCCTGGGAGCTCAAGTGCAGTTTTCAGGGATGTAGATACTCAACACTGGTCGTGTGTGTGTGTGTGTGTGTGTGTGTGTGTGTGTGTGTGTGTGCGTGTGCGCGTGTGCGCGTGTGTGTGTGTGTGTGTGTGTGTGTGTGTGTGTGTGTGTGGTGGTGGGGGGGGGGGTTCAAAATGTTTTTACTCTAAAATGTAAACAGAGGTTGAGATGCTTGACTGAGATATGTATTGACTATAACATGATCATTGGACATAGGGTATGCCAAGGAAAACATGCTTAGCAGAACAAGAGGTGACATCTGAGAACTCATATTACTACATCGGCTTCAATTCATCAAAGGGTGTTCGATAACAAAATCCCAGTCCTTAAAATACCGCATTCGGTATTTTACACTTCACTGTGCTAATTCATCAATATTTTTACATGTGTGGTAGAGGTTCGTTAAGTTACCGAAGTACTACGGCTTCAATTCATCAAAGGCTGTTCGATAACAGCAGAGTGGTGCAGAGCAGCTTGGAATGTCTCTGTGTTGTTACAAGCTGATAACAATACAAGGCATCCAGACATCCCTTTACATGTAAAGGTGTTATATTTACTGTTACTTATACTGCCTCTGATGCTCTGAATCTGTCCATCAGTGTTTCTTAACATTTTACTTATTTGCCACAACGTAGATGAACTTCCTGGAGACATTACAAATGCCATGCTTGGTGATTTCACCACTTGCATCTTTGCATATTCAAACAGGGACTCAAAGGGTTACACCACCGAAGGGTATCTGGGGATATCTTTTGTCCCGTTTTCTCTGCTCACTGCCTGGGGGGTCTGGAAGCTTGTGTGGAGAAGCCTGTGTGACATATCAGCACCTATCAGTGGCACTTGCAGGAGAACAGGGGCTGTTTCTATTGGCTGCCTGCTCCTGTTAATCATGAAAACATTCACACAGAAGGCTTTGGAAGCCTGTTAGGACAGGGGAGAGCTGGAGATAGTCACCAAATGTGTTAGCGAATGTGGTAACCTTGATGAGTTAACATTTACTGACATTTGCTGACATGTGTTGAGCACATGTCGGTAATTTAGGTGTCAGTTAAAAATGGCGCACAGCGCCAGGGGGATAAAAAGGGCGCCCCATAGACTTACATTATATAACGCTATTTAGCGTTATAAGGCTTAAAAAATGGCGCAGGCAGTGTGCCTTACACTTATAACGCTAAATAGCGTTATAAGTGGTAAAAAATGCAGCGGGGGTCGGGGGAGGAGAGAGAGAGAGAGGCAGCGGGACGCTGGAGGGCGTAGGCATCGGGGGAGGATGTGCAGAGCCATACGTTACCTTGTCCCGGCCGCCGATCGCTCCTTCCCTCCGCTCCTTCTCTTCCTCCATTCGTTTACTGTAGTCCTGCAGCCGGCCAATCACCATGTGGCTTCAGTCTCCGCATGGTGATTGGCCGGCTGCAGGAATACAGCAAACGAATGGAAGGAGCGGAGGGAAGGAGCGATCGCCGGCCCAGGACAAGGTAACGTATGCCTCTGCACACATCCGATACCTATGCCCTCCAGTGTCCCGCTGCCTCTCTCCTCCAGCCCCCCCCCCCCCCCCCCGCTGCCTACACTAACAGCCCCCGCTGCCTGTACTACCGAGTACCGACCCCAGCCCCCCGCATGTTTTTTCATGGCGCACCGCTCTGCAAAACGGTAAATAGCGTTTTATTTATCGGCAGAATGGTGCGCCATTTTTCTCCCTGCGCCATTTTCGCATGTAAGCGGTAATTTATCTCATTGCTCTGTCATTTCAGCTTCTCATTCGGTAACAGCTTTGATGAATTAACATTTTCTTAAGTGCTCCGTTAAGTCAGCTGTTTTCAGCATTACCGAATGCGGTAATGCTTGATGAATTGAAGCCATTGTGCCAAATAGAGCTTGGTCCTTTTAACTCATTAGAATGTCCAATTCGAATATGGTATCTATGTCTTCATAGAATGCACTGCATGTGTACTCAAGCTGTAAGGTGAAGAGATGAAGACAACCCACAATCATACCATATACTATCTGGGGGTGCAAAAAGTCATGTATATTTATTGTATGCACACAGACTCAGAGTGACTTTTTAAAGCATTTCATATGATAAACTACCATGTTCATAATCAACATATCATCAGCGATAGTACTCATTTATTTCAGAGCAACACGTCCACACAAGATATGGTGACTGATTACAACTGCAGATTACAGTTGATGGATCTCATTTTCCTTCACGAGATATGAAAGGGTTAGGGAAACCTATATTTACTTCTTAAATAATTTGTCTTTGGTTTCAGCAGATACCCTAGAGAAATAGCACGCCAGCGATATTAATATGCAATCTGCAGTAATATGTACACATATGAGGCCCTGTTTTTTCAGGAGTTATGTTGTTCTTGGGACCACACAGGGCTATATTCTAACGTTTTGGCCCTCCATAGGCAGGGTGCCTGTTTCCTCCCTTCCTCCTCCCTGTTCCATATGCAGCCTTTCAATATTTTGTGCACAAGCTCTTCTTTACCACATGCAGCAGCTTTACACCCCTTGGAACCCTCACAACCATCAATATTTAGCAGTGTCCCCATATGAAGCAACAACCTCTATTTCATGTCCACTTCATTCCATTTGCAGAAACTGCACTAGTCAATGCAGTACTCCCACGTTCCTTCCTTTTTGTTTCTTTTGCAGCCACCTCTTCCTACTCCCCACCCTTAAACCCATGGTCTATGAGGCCTTTACAAATTCCTGGCTCTGTTAACATATACACACAATATTGTAAATCTTGTGCATAACTTATAAGTTATTAGTAACTATTGGATGCTTTGTCTCACCTGCTGATGGAAGTATTTATTAAACTGTTAACCCTCCTGGCGGTCTATTAAAAACCGCCAGGGGGCAGTGCAGCCATTTTTTAATTTTTTATTTTTTAAATCATGTAGCGAGCCTAGGGCTCGCTACATGATAGCCGCTGTGCAGCGGCATCCCCCTACCCTCTTCGATTGCCTCCGGCGATCAGGAAATCCCATTCAAAGAACGGGATTTCCTGGAGGGCTTCCCCCGTCGCCATGGCGACGGGGCGGGATGACGTCACCGAAGTCATGGACGTCGTGACGTCTAAGGGAGTCCCGATCCACCCCTCAGCACTGCCTGGCGCTGATAGGCCAGGCAGCGCAGGGGTCTAGGGGGGGCTCTGCAGCAACGCGGATAGCGGCGAATCGGCGTGGGGCGGCGGCGATCGGTGTGCTCACGCAGCTAGCAAAGTGCTAGCTGCGTGCAGCAAAAAAAAATTATGCAAATCGGCCCAGCAGGGCCTGCGAAAACCTCCTGCGCGGCTTACCCCGCCAGGAAGGTTAAACTTTCCTTGTCCACCAGCACATGGCTGATCTCCATTCTTGACTGACCTGTAGTTCTTTGCCTCCCCTACGGTGGTGCCTGTCTCATAAACTGTTCTGGGCTTCCAGCTCCTACAAGTAGATATCCTTCCATAATACTGCTCTGTCATCAGCAGATACACATGTTTATTTCTCTATATAAGGTTTGGACTTTCATCCAGTTTCAAACTGCAAAACATGGTGTAGCCTTCTCTGAGTGGTGCAGAACTCTGTTTTCTGTGCCCTTGTACCTGTTCCATACTCATTTCTTTGATTATGGGCATTGACCAGGGATGAGCAGAAACTACGCCAGTGCGAATTTACGCATCGTAGTTTGCATCTACGCATCCTAGTTCGTAGGTGAAGTTGCAGAACTACGCTTACGAATTTATGCGTAGCAAAGTACCGCTAAGCGTAGCTTACGCTTAGTATGTGTAGTTAACATGTGTATTGCGTAGTGAACTACGTATGCATTACTCGCGTCTATTTTTCCACGTACGATTGTATGCATACAAATTTACGCATTGGAAAGAGGAATGTACGCATAGAAGAGTTCCCGGGATAAGCATCTTAAGAGGAATTAATGCGTAAAATTTTCTGCGTACAGGCATAAGCATCCGCATACACTATGCTTCGCACTACGCGTAATTGCGTATTTTACCGCGTATTCTACAAAATGCATACGAAGCGAATATTTGATTTCGAAGCCGTAGTTTGGCGAAGCGTAGTTGCGTAAAACTACGCGTAATTCCAGCGTATCGAAGTTGGCTGACTACGAACATCCCTGGTATTGACACTTTGCCTGTCTTTATTCTTGCTCGCGCCTTCTTATTTTGTGCTGTTTTCTCTCCAGTTACATTAACTCCAGGGCCAATATGTAATTCACTTTTTCTCCTGCGTTTTCTCCCTAGGTGATAATTTTTCAATATAAAATAACTTTTTAGCCCTTTGCAATGGAAAAAGTACCAAAAAGTAGATGAAAAACTACTGCAATAAAATGTACATAAGCGCTCACAGACCAGTGATAAAAGTCAACCCACTACACAGAGTGACCAAATTTTGCAAAACAAGGACTAAAACAAAACACCAGTTAGTATAGGTGGAGCACTCCCCCGCTCTTAAGATTAGCTTAAGTGACAAAAGTAGTAAGAAATGGGTAAGCGCTTAAGTCCAGTCCTGTGAATTTAAGAAGTCAAAAACTTCAAGGTTCCCAGTTGATCTCATAGCGATTGTAGCAGTGTACAGTTTATCTCATGGAGAGTAATAGGATAACACAGCAGTGTCCCTCCCCCAATATGAAGAGACTCACCAAATGGAGCTGCCGAACAGGGCCCGACTGCACGTCAGGGGTATGGACCACCCATCAGCCTCTCTGGCAAAACTCTGCTGCTGGGCTTCACTCACTCCACTGTAAATGCTAAAACTTCTTGCTTTTACCTCCAAAAGAGAAGAGACGTTTCACATAGCATAAAAGGGATGGTATCCCGCATTTATTAAAAGTTAAAAACAACTAAGATCAGCATAAGCTAGCGGCGGTGTTTTTTTCTGCGGGGAATCAAACTGGGTGATATACGCTACAGGCTGCTGAACTTAAGGCATACGGCTGCTTGCTATTCCCCACCCCAGTCCCAAACCACGCTAGACCGCTTTGTACAACTAGCTGCTTATGCTGATCTTAGTTGTTTTTAACTTTTAATAAACGCAGGATACCATCCCTTTTACGCTATGTGAAGCGTCTCTTCTCTTTTGGAGGTAAAGCATTTACAGTGGAGTGAGTGAAGCCCAGCAGCAGAGTTTTGCCAGAGAGGCTGGCCCATACCCCTGACGTGCAGTCGGGCCCTGTTTGGCCTCTCCATTTGGTGAGTCTCTTCATATTGGGGGAGGGACACTGCTGTGTTATCCTTTTACTCTCCATGAGATACTGTAAACTGTATACTGCTACAATCTCTATGAGATCAACTGGGAACGTTGAAGTTTTTTCACTTTTTAAAGTCACAGGACTGGACGCTTACCCATTTATTACTCCTTTTGTCACATAAGATGAAAAAGTACTGTCAAAATTATTTTGTTTTTGTTTTCTTGCTTGTGGTGTAAAAGGCATTTTATTTACAAGTTGTGAAAATATCACCTTGGAGTAAACTCAGGTGAAAAAGTGAATTGCATATGGCCCCAGGTATCCTTGACTTTGTCAACAGCTTCCTGTTTGTGCTGGATAGTTGCTCGTAGATATCCTGTGTATATTATTGCTTAGTTGTCTTCATTCATAAGACAGGTTTTGGTGTGTATTATGTATGCTCAACTGGTCATTAATACCACTTGTGTATACACAATTCTTTTCAATTAACCACTTCACCTTCAAGGGTTTTTTCCCCTTAAAGCAGTAGGATTAGCCATATTATGCCAGGGGAAAAAAAACACATATATAAGTAGATAAATACTTGATCTACTTACATAACACATGTATTGTACTGTCCACGTTTTAATTTTAGTGAATGTTATGTAGTAAATGAAGATAATTCTGTTCCTGGTGGGAAACATTTCTTTTGCTCACAGTTTAGGCTAAATCCTGATGTCATTTCTGCCCTTTACTTTTTTTCCTTTTCTCCTCCAATCGCTGAGTCACCTCAGCCTATCTTGTAAACACAAGTGAACAGGGGGTCGTGTTTATGATAGGCTGCTAGGCAGGAAAATAAATGGAAGAGGAGGAATATATTATAGATAAAAAGAACCCCCACCATGCAACTGTTTGGCACTGACTACTAAAGGGACAGTGCTCCTTAAGTATCTGGTAACTCCAAATCATAACAGCAGAAAAAGTTTTGAAAGTTTTGAATGCAGAATTAGCATCTTTATCACTTAATACACTCAGACCAGTTGTTGTTGAAATTTGATTTTTATGGTGACAATCCCGCTTTAAAAAACCAGAGCAATTTTCATCTGTCAGCACTCCTTCCATTCATTTGCCTATAACTTAATTACTACTTATCATAACTAAACCATCTATATCTTGTTTTTTTTGCCACCGATTGGGCTTTCTTTGGGGGCACTTTTTGCTAACAATTATTTTATTCTAAATGTGTTTTAACAGCAAAAATAAGAGAAAAATGGAAATAATTCATTATTTCTCAGTTTTTGCCAATTATAGTTTTAAAATAATAAATGCTACCGTAATTAAAATACACACATTTTATTTGCCCATTGGTCCCGGCTATTGCAACGTTTACAATTTTTCCCTAGTACAATGTATGGCGCCAATATTTTATTTGGAAATAAAGGGGCAGTTTTTCAGTTTTGTGTCCATCCCTAATTACAAGCCCATAATTTCTAAAGTAATAGTAATATACCCTCTTGACATACATAGTAAAAAAGGTCAGTCCCTGTATTTTTTTTATTTTAATTTTTTTTTTCAAAACATTTTTTGGGGGAAACTATTGGGGAGTGTGGGAGGTCAGGGGTTAATTTAAAATGAAAAAATAAGTTCTAAATAGGTCCTTGTAATGATCGCTGCTGCAGCAGCTATTGCTGGAAGTAGTGCTGCAGCTCAGGCAGTTCTGATCTATTTCCATGCAAGCTGTATAGCTTTGTCTGTTTTTCCCTGCTGTCAGCTTGTGACTGATTATCATTCACCTGTGTGGGAATCTGCATGTCTGCTCCCATTGGATGACCTCAGTATAAAGATCTGCTTCCTGCAGGGTTTCCTTGGGTTTTCATAGCTTCAGCCTAAGCCTGTCTTGCTGTCGCTTTAGCCCCCGATCGTGTTTCTTGTTATAAAGATACTTTGCTGGTCTTTGCATCATATATTGGTTCATTGCCAATATATATGCATACCAGCACGTTTATTATTTTCCTTGTATTTGTGTTACGTGATACATCAGTGTCGCTGATGTATACGTACACGAACTGTTTATATCCTGTGTGCAGTTAGTCAGCTTTCCAGCACGTTTTGGTAGGTTGCGCGTACCGTGACCACCCGTGCTGAGGTAGTTACCCTGCTCCTGGTTCTGTTTGTGGATTGCGTTCATCTCTGCGAAGAGATAACGAATCCTTCTGGATCCTGTTCTGTTACTGTTTGTGGATTGCGTTCATCTCTGCGAAGAGATAACGAATCCTTCTGAATCCTGTTCTGTTACTGTTTGTGGATTGCGTTCATCTCTGCGAAGAGATAGCGAATCCTTCTGAGTCCTGTTCCCTGTGTTACTCTATTCCTAGTCAGCGTTCCTGCTTATCTCATATATCGGTTCATTGCCGATATATACATATGTTAGTCAGACGTAACAAATAGTTTCATTGATAGCTGTAATTGTAATACGCTAGGAAAACATACTTATTGTATATTTATCTGTGTTACGTTCTTCTATCTCAATCCTGCTATTTTCTGACTATCCTGTCCTGTCTTTGTGAGGCACGCCATCGCCGCATCGCATTGGCTGCCTCATTCCAGTCTGTCTGGTTTTGGACGCTTGCTGTCGCTAAGTAGCCGCTAGCTAGCAAGCGTTCATTCTGACTACCTGTCCTGATCTCCTCAGTTCTGGTTTATGCGCTCAGCGCTACTTTGCGCTGAGACGTTATAACGAAAGCATTGTTTGTGGCTGTCAGATCTGCACTGGCTCTGTGCGCCACAATCTCCTATTGGAGTCAGTCCTCCCCTCCACTATACTAGGGATAGCCTGTTTCCTGGTGCTAGTGTGTGTACCTCCTCCACGCCAGCTCATGCGTTGCATGCTGACTGTGGAGAATACACCACCAAGCCTTACATTATGAAAACCCCATTACCAATCCCCATTGTGGGGGGGATTCCCAGAAAGTATGACACTGTTAATTATGGTTCCTGTTCCTTTAAGAAATTTGAAGAACTTAGCTCTGAAACAGAAAATGAGTTTTTCTCTGAATGTGCCAGGTTCCTGACCAATCCTGATCTCCAAGCGACTCCTGTTTCAACCTGGGCACTCCAACTAAGTTATATTTTGTTTAAAGGGGAATTATTCCAGTGGGCATTTGATGTTCTCAATCATTCCGATTTGAAAGAAAGACCGCTGGAATTTCTAGCGTTTGTGATCCATAACTGGTTGCGCATAGATCCATTGCCTTTTCCTCTTAATGAACTCCTGGCAGCAGGTCAATCAGCTACTCCTTCAATTGCTTGCAAGAATGTTCAGCAAGCAGAAAGTGTTACTGATAATTTTCCTGCAGCTTTGAATAAATCACCTAAAACCGCAAGGTCAAAGGCAAAACGCAAACGTTCTAAGAAACGTGTCCAATCTGCAGAATCGTTATCCTTAGCGACTGAGACCTATAATGAGATTCTGCCATTAACAGATAATGAAATGCAATTGTCTTTCAGGGGAGTTAAATGGACTTATGAAACTACTAATGAACTTTCCTCCCTGGCTAGGGAAAATAAAGATTTTTGTTTAAAAGAATTATCTGAGTATGATTATGATGAGATATTACAGAGTATTGAACAAATCAACTTATTTGTGAACCAAGGGAAGTTTGCATACACTACAGTTCAACACTTGCTACAGGTATTGGAAATTCTTAAGAATAAGGAATCTGCCAATCACCTGCTAATTAACCCTATACATGTGCCTGCCACAATCATATCTGCAGACTGTGATCAGCCTAAATGTTTCGCTGTTAAGTATGCATGGGATCCTCCATTCGAGAGGGGAGAGATGGAAGCCCTGGTCTGTGAATGGAAGAATGATTCAAGTTCATTTTGTCAATTTTACAGTGCAAAAAGTGAAATGGTATTGAACGCATGCATTAAGTCAGCCTATAACCTAATAGAGGCTGGTGTGTGTAGGTATGACCGTGTGGCTCCCTTGATTGATGTGTGGGAACTGATTTTGGATGATTTTTATGTGACTCCGAATTCGCAAATTTGGCGTTCTGACCCGCCTGCTTCAGCACCTTTGGCTGATTCAGCAGGTGATTCGGAGCTCTTTTTGTGTGAAATTGAAGTTCCTGCAATTCCACCCTGTACCAGGGATAACTCAGTGTTACTTCCCAGTAAAACAGAAGCCACTGATACATTCTTAACCTTGCCCTGCGCAAATTTCTCAGCAGAGAATCCAGAGGTCCTGCTGACTTCCGAGTCCAGTCTAGCCAGTACTCATGACTCTTTGTTTAGTGAAACAGACACCAGAAAAATCTTGCCTGTCTCTGCAAACACTTCTGCAGAAATTACCTGTGTTAATAAAGTTCAACTCCTGTCTGATCCAGCAGATGCCAGTAGGTGCACTGCATCAGTTTCCGAGTCCCAGCAATCCTGTCTAGTAAACTCAGAACCCCAGCATCTGAATTTTCCAATTTTACAAATGAATGGTGATTCAGATGCGCAAACATTGTGTCTTGATCTTCCTGTTTCTACACCTCGCTCTAGTTTCGTGAATAGCTCAGAGCATCTGCTATGTGAACCTGAAATCGCAGAATTATTACCTTGTTCAGAAAATTTTCCAATAAATTTGCCCTGTACCATGAATTGTGCAGTAGATCTCTCCAATGAAACTCAGGTCACAGAATCATTATGCTGTCCAGCAGGTGCTTCCATGGTTTTGCCCTGCAATATGGACTGTTCAGTGATCCTGTCCAGTGAAGCTGTGGTCGCAGAGTCTTATGCTTCACCCAGTACTTTGGATACTTTAAACCCTCTAGCAGAGGAGGCTGAAGCACTGCTTACCTCAGTTGGTGTTGCAGTAATATTCACTTGTCTAGCAGCTGTTTTGGAATTAAAGTCTGCTCTAATAAAACTTGATGAATTTCTGCCCAGCAAAGCAGAAGCCATTGAAATATTGTCCTCGTCAGCAAGTGTGTCAGATACCTTGCCCTGTACACAGTCTGATTTAACCAATGTTGAGTCCCTCTCCAGTGTTGTAACAGCCGAGGAACTCCAGCCCGGTCCTCTGAATGTTTCAGAAGTCTTGCCCTGTAACATGGATAATTCTGATTCTCTGGTCAAAATAATAGAAATCTCAGAATTTCAGTCCGGTCTGATGAGTGTTCCTGAAACCCAGCCCTGTATCCTGAAAGATTCTGGTTCTCTGGCCGCTGTGGCAGAGGTTCCAGAGTTCCCTTCCTGTCCAGGGAATTCCTCAGTTTTGCCTAGTCCAGTGGGGGCTGCTGCAATACTGACTTGTTCTGCAGCGCCTCATGAGCTCCAATCCAGTGTATTAAATGAGTCTCTGTCCAGTCCAGAGGTAGTTGTGGAGTCCCTGTCTGGTTCAGTGCATACATCAGAAGATTTGTCCTGTCTTGTTAGTGCCCCTGAATCTGATTTGTTACTGACTTTGCTGGAATCAGCGACATCTAAGTCTGATACAGCATTCTCGTGTAAAAGTCCAGTAGTTGCGAAGTTTAGTCATGATGATTTTTTTTTGGCCAGTCCTGGTTTTGGTCCTGTCTTGGCTGACCCTGAGGCTCACAGTTCCTTGACATGCCCAGAGGTTTCTCTTGTGCCGGTGTGCCCAGATGTTCTTTGTGTGCCAGAATGCCCAAGTGTGTCTAAGGTGTTAGCGTGCTCTGATGCTTCCTTAGTGGGAACACGTTCTGATATTGCCAGTCTGCCTGCATGCCCAGAGATGGTTCTGGTCCCTGAAAGCCCTGATATTGATGTTTGTCCTTGTGGCCCTGACTCGGGAATTGCCCTGGGTTCCATAGGGGTTCTTGATAGTTCTCCATGTGAGCCTAAGGGGCATTCTAACCTATGGGGATCTCTTTGGAGCTTCAAGGTGTTCTGGGAGGTCTCTGAGAAAACTTGTCCTGGTGCCTTGGACTGGTTCAACAGTGGGTTTTGTGTTGGTAAAGACAGTACCGGTGGGCATTGCAAAGGCTTTGGCGTTTCTGAACTGTTCCTGGAAGGCGGTGGGTATCGCTCAGGGAGTTTCGGAGGGCTTTCTTCTGGAAATCATGGTTCTGATGGGTGTCACGCTGGGGCTTGTAGTACTGATGGGCATGGTTCTGTAGGTTCTGGTTCTGATGGGTCCAGTCTTGTGGGGACTGATTCTGGAATTCGGTCTTGCCGGGCTGTCCCGGTCATCATGAATTATCAGTCAGACTGTTTTGTTGGAAATTTCAGTTTTGAAAAGCGTCTGGAATCCACTTTTAAAGGCGGGGGTACTGTAATGATCGCTGCTGCAGCAGCTATTGCTGGAAGTAGTGCTGCAGCTCAGGCAGTTCTGATCTATTTCCATGCAAGCTGTATAGCTTTGTCTGTTTTTCCCTGCTGTCAGCTTGTGACTGATTATCATTCACCTGTGTGGGAATCTGCATGTCTGCTCCCATTGGATGACCTCAGTATAAAGATCTGCTTCCTGCAGGGTTTCCTTGGGTTTTCATAGCTTCAGCCTAAGCCTGTCTTGCTGTCGCTTTAGCCCCCGATCGTGTTTCTTGTTATAAAGATACTTTGCTGGTCTTTGCATCATATATTGGTTCATTGCCAATATATATGCATACCAGCACGTTTATTATTTTCCTTGTATTTGTGTTACGTGATACATCAGTGTCGCTGATGTATACGTACACGAACTGTTTATATCCTGTGTGCAGTTAGTCAGCTTTCCAGCACGTTTTGGTAGGTTGCGCGTACCGTGACCACCCGTGCTGAGGTAGTTACCCTGCTCCTGGTTCTGTTTGTGGATTGCGTTCTTCTCTGCGAAGAGATAACGAATCCTTCTGAATCCTGTTCTGTTACTGTTTGTGGATTGCGTTCATCTCTGCGAAGAGATAACGAATCCTTCTGAATCCTGTTCTGTTACTGTTTGTGGATTGCGTTCATCTCTGCGAAGAGATAGCGAATCCTTCTGAGTCCTGTTCCCTGTGTTACTCCATTCCTAGTCAGCGTTCCTGCTTATCTCATATATCGGTTCATTGCCGATATATACATATGTTAGTCAGACGTAACAAATAGTTTCATTGATAGCTGTAATTGTAATACGCTAGGAAAACATACTTATTGTATATTTATCTGTGTTACGTTCTTCTATCTCAATCCTGCTATTTTCTGACTATCCTGTCCTGTCTTTGTGAGGCACGCCATCGCCGCATCGCATTGGCTGCCTCATTCCAGTCTGTCTGGTTTTGGACGCTTGCTGTCGCTAAGTAGCCGCTAGCTAGCAAGCGTTCATTCTGACTACCTGTCCTGATCTCCTCAGTTCTGGTTTATGCGCTCAGCGCTACTTTGCGCTGAGACGTTATAACGAAAGCATTGTTTGTGGCTGTCAGATCTGCACTGGCTCTGTGCGCCACAATCTCCTATTGGAGTCAGTCCTCCCCTCCACTATACTAGGGATAGCCTGTTTCCTGGTGCTAGTGTGTGTACCTCCTCCACGCCAGCTCATGCGTTGCATGCTGACTGTGGAGAATACACCACCAAGCCTTACAGTCCTTTATTGAAAAAAAATGTAGATGTAATTTTACTTTTTGACCACAAGATGTCCTTGCCGCTCATTTTCTTATGCATAGTATTACTACATATAGAGGAAGTGATGTGTGGATGTTCTTTGTGAATGGCAGCCCGGTCTCATAGATGGCTGCGGTCATTCACACGGGGACTTGGATCAATGAATGTAAACTGTGTTCCCATTCATTGATCTAGTGGCTACCGATCGGTGGCAGTAACGAGCATGGGGGAAGGAAGAATGTGCGGCGGGTGGGATGTGATAGCTACGCCCCTGCAAGGAGTTATGGGAACTTGCAGGGACATAGTTACTTGTCCCGGGGGAGGGGAAGTGGTTAACATTATCCATTTATCCCTGTGTCCACACTGTCCAGTCTTCAGTACATCACTATTGCTGCAAAAGTGGTTATTGGCTTATTGTAAGAGAAGCACAAGTTCAGAACTGGAGTAGTAGTTAGCTATAAAGCATAGTAACAAACAATTGTATGTAATATAAAATACTCAGCTAATTTAAAAAAATATATTTTCCAGAATTAATTTATTATATTTTGATCTTGCCTTGGCAAAGCATACAACTTTAGCTTGTTTTTTATATAGTATTATATCCCTTATTTTATTCTTACATTTTATTTTATTTGGTCGCCATTTCCAGATGTAGAAGATTCCCCCGAGGAAGCAGGGATTTGTCATCTACTAAAATGAAAGGAAGTCACAGAAAAAAATGGGAGATGGTGTAATAAGAGGTACTTTACCCGAGTCCCAGCTGCACTGCAAAAATTAAATAATGAAATATTTTAAATAAGTTCACAGTCCCACATTTCAGAATATCACATCATATCATCGCTACCGGCATTTTAGTCTTGCTAGATGTTTTTTAGGGTAGCCATTAAACTTCTGTCATTTTCTCTTTTTTTTTTCTTTTCATTACAATAGAGAAATCGTTTCTCCAAAGAGGTTTGTGTATTGGATATCTTTTAAAGCACAGGTATTGTTAGCCATAAAAACCATTTTCTGGCCTTGCTTTAAAACTGGATATTGAAAAAGCACCTTATTATATTCTGTGGCATTGAAACAAGCAGCCACCTTCCTTTCCTGCTCCCAAAAATGGAACATTAAAATGGCTTTCTGACACAGCACCTGCTTGACCCCTTTCTTAAGATTTTTGTCATGAGCCTGGAATAAGTGAGAGACAGATATTCTCCCTCTCTCCCTCTTTCTTTCGCTCCCTCTCTCTCTCTCACACACACACACACTCTTTTTTTATATTAAGGCATCACTTCATGCACTTTAAACATTCCATTGTACATGATTATATTCAAGAGATGAAAGATCACAAGCAAAGCAGGAACCTCCATCTAATGAAATGTATTGTAGTAAGGACTGAAACTCTACAAAGGATGGAATGCTGCCCTTCACAGATTCATTTTATGTAACTCTTCACAGCGGGTGTAGACATTGTCTGTGTTACAATGCATTTTCACAGCAAAATTCTAATCGAAGATACCTGCAACACACCGTAAAGCTTTTATGCTTACACTTAGCTTGCAGAATAAAAGATTACGATTTGAATAGAGGAAGTTCTAAGTGTGGCTGTTGTTGTTTTTTTTCCCCCTCCATTGGTTAAAAAAAAAAGTGGAATGGTTTCTAAATGAACACGAAATAGTCTCCACCTTTCCTGTTACAGTCAATGATCGCCACTGACTGCATAGCTCTTGACCATGCTGAAGAGTTTAAGTGTGAATGCAAGGGGGCATGGGGGGTACTGTTAGCTGCATAAAAGACCCCTTGATATTTTAGCTGTCTTTGAAGAGTTTATAGATTACTGCTCATAGACCAGGCTGTTCGCATGTTGCTAATCCAGTCTCCTGTCATCTATCTGAAATGCAATAGCTGGCTTAAAGAGAAGGTTGGATCGAGAAAAAAAGAGCATTTCTTTAAGTCAATGACAGTCTTGATTTTTTTTTCAACATTTTTGTTCATTTTAGTTAGGGACAAAAATCAAAAGAAATGATAATACTAAGGACTAAATAAATGCTATTTTTGAATTTAAATTTCATATCGAAAGCTTTTGCCATGTGTTTATTTTTAATAGATGAGTGATAAAACTAAATAACATATTTTAAGGTATTTTGTCTACAATTAATGTAGGATTGTCTTGTTTAATTCTGTGGAAAACAGTGAAAATGGAGGTGTTGTTGGTGTGTGTGTGTGTGTGTGTGTGTGTGTGTAAGCATTGTATATGTCATTGTATAGTTTGCAGTTTCATAGTCTTTAATCAGATGTATGTGTTGTTGGTAATGTACATATTTGCATTATTTGCTTTACTTACTCTTGGCTTCAAAAATTATTATATATATATATATGTATATATATACATATATATATATATATACATATATATATATATATATATATATATATATATATATATATATATATATATATATATATATATATATATATATAGGCTTGAAGGGGCAGAGGGTGAAATTAATTGATAGTGTTTTCTGTTAAACACTTTTTGAAAAATGCCAGTGCTATTTAAATATCTAAAAAATAAATACTATACATTTCTGTTAATTTTGTTATCCCTGAATGTCCACTTACTTATTCATGTCTATTCAAATTTGTAAAAAAAAAAGTGTAAATATTTTAGTTGAAAACAAGAGCTGAGTTTAATTTATTCAAATTTTATTTTTAGAATTTTTACTTTCATCATTGATCTATCACCCCAGGAGAATGTTCTTATTCTCCTGCAGAGCAGATATTTTTCTATGCAAACAAAAGTTAATCCACTGTGATTACACAGCAGACTTGCAATACATGTATATGTTATGCAGACCAAATAACGTACTTTATTATTTTATGCAGTTCAAACGAGTTTGAAAGAAAATAACTGGTACTCTGAAATTTCAATCGCCTGGGAATAAAGTTTTTGCCCTCACGAGGTACACTGTGCAAGTGGGCATGCTAAAATGTTAACTGAGCTTATAACAATAATACTCAGGGAATTTCGTATGCAGTGATCTTATTGAAATAAATAAATGCATTATCATTTATTCTAATGTACGCAAAGGAATCCTTGTCACAGAAGGGCTAGATGTTTACATTTATTTTCAATTCTAAGTAAACACACTGAAATACACTTTCCTGGCCATCTTACTAATCATGCAGACATCTTGTAATCTGGCAAACCAGAATTAAAACCCTCAGCTTAGCAGATTCACAGAGTACCAATTGAAGTCACCATCTATCTGTTAGCTGAGCTCACAATCTAATTCCTAAAATTTGAGAGGAAAACAATAAACTTACTGTTTTTTTCAATCATTAAATCAAGCATTGGCACTGATCTGATCTGAGGGAATCACCAATAAGAGTGCACTATAATGATCACAGAGCACACCATCAATACTAGTATTCGCACCATTATGAATCACACACATCATGTGATATAAACATCTCTCACACACACACAGACACACGCACACATACACACAGACAGACAGACAGACACAGACACGCACACACACACACACACACACACACACACACACACACACACACACACACACACACACGCGCACACGCACACACACACACACACAGACACACACACACACACACACACACACACACACACACAGACACAGACAGACACACACACACACACACACACACACATACACACAGACAGACACAGACACACGCACACACACACTTTCTGAAATGCACTATGGGTTAACGTTAAAACAGTAGCAGAAAGTGTGGCATCCGTGTACAGGACACAGCAGTATATAGTGCCATATAGTGGTTAAAAAGTTAGTGAATTAGTGTCTGCAGTCACATGTGTGTACCTCTATTTCAAATGTTTTTTTTTTTCTAAATAATTCTGGGCTACAATGAATGATATTTAGAACTGTTGTGGAATTGGCTAACAGTGATGCAAAATCTTTTGACCCTTACTGATGCAAATCTCCCAGCATGCATCTAGGAGGCACAGTAATGCCGGGAATACACGATGCGTTTTTGCGTGCGTTTTTGCCGTCGTTTTCGCTTTCGATAGATTCTACTCTCGATTCACTGCTCGATTCCCCTCTCGATTCCTTATCTTTTCTTATCAATTACATTCACTTGAATGAGGAGAATCGAAACGAAAGTAGAATCGACCAGATCCGACAGGTTAGAATTTATCTATCGAACCCATCTATCTAAAGTAAAAACTTAACGTGTATTCCCAGCATTATTAGAGACAAGCATAATCATATCATCAAGATAAAATCACGTGATCAGGATGATCGATGCCTCTAGAATAGTATTTTTCTACAAAACTAAATACATTGAAAATACAAAATATCTGATTATCAGTTTCATAACAGTACTCATGCATGTTTGTTGATGGGCCCATTAAACCTCTGTAACTGGAGTTAACTGTTGAATATGCATTATTTTATTGGACTGAAAATGGGAATTTTGCCACATTCAATTCACAAAAATAGTGCAGGAATACTGCAATTCATATGAACAGTAGTGTTCAGAAACACTAATCACTCCACAAGAAGAAATTTTGTTTAACAAAGGAAAATCTTAACAACACCAATATGAGAAGAACTCCAAGAATTGATGCATGCAGATCTTGGGTAAGCAGTTTAGTTGACAGGACTGTTAGTAGGTATGTGGTGACTGGCGCCAGAGAGAGATGAAAACTTCATTACACAGTGCCAGTTTATTAACTCGTAGCAGGTAATCTCTTCCTGCAAATCAGCTGATCTCTCTTCTTTTTACATTTGGGAAGCAAATTGCTCTGCAGATATATCCAGCATCAGTAATTACCAGAAGTAGTGACAGTGAAGTCCTTTAGATCAAACAATCCCTTTTGTAACTCTTTTAACACAGCTCTGCTTCATAGTGAAAAGGAAGACAAAGCAGTGTCACATCCGAGCTGTGAAGATCACCTGGTACCTGAAACTTCAGAGTATACAATGAAGTCCAGCATTATAACACTACATAAGTAGCGATGGGATAACTAGAGCAAGATACTCAAAAGGAAAATGTGTGGCCACATATGCTGTGTATACAGTTTTATGCACTCCTTTACCAGTAGCCAGTGCCGGCGCTACCATTAAGGCAAAGGAGGCAGCTGCCCCAAGGCCCCAGAGCTTGTAGGGGCCCCCAGTGGCTACAAGAGGAAAAAAAAATTTCAAATCGGCCTTATAGTTTTTGAGAAAATCGATTTTAAAGTTTCAACGGAAAAAAAATACACATTTAAAAACCTGCCGACTTTAATGGTTAATAGCAAATCCACCTTAAGTGCTAGAAACCCTAAATTTGCAGGATATGTTAAGGAGATCATTAGGAATAAGAGGAAAAACTATTTTTCAAAAAGACCTTATAGTTTTTGAGAAAATCGATTTTAAAGTTTCGAAGGAAAAAAGTATACTTTTAAATGCGGTAAATGTCACTTTTAGTAGCAAACCTAACGGTAGTGTAATTTTACATGCATCAAACGAAAGCGCAATAAATTTCCTGACGGGGTTTCCAGGGGGTCTATACGCAGCCGCAGCGCTTTGGCCAGGGATCGCTATACAGCCGCAATATGGCTGTATGAAGATCCCTGGCATTTTTTCCTATTTTCCCAAAAAAAAAATTATGTTTAGAGTGCGGGAATTTAAAAAAAAACAAAATTATGTGGGGTCCCCCCTCCTGAAACTTTTTAACCCCTTGTCCCCCATGCAGGCTGGGATAGCCAGAATGTGGAGCTCCGACCGATTGGGACTTCACACCCTGACTATATCAGCTGCAAAAAAGGTCCCCTAATGCCGATTTTTGTTCCAGGGTATATGTTGGGGGGGGCCCCCAGGTTTATTTTGCCCTGGGGCCCCATTGTTGCTTAAACCGGCCTTGCCAGTAGCACTGTCATGTTAACTATTTCCAGACAGCATTGGCTCAAATCTACGTCCTGTTTGTGGCCATTTACTTCTGATAGGACATAGATTTCAACATCCCCGTCGCGACTGCCAATCGCGCCGCTCTCTCTCGCCCTGCGGTCGGTATGACGGCAGAGCTCTGTGAACCGATCAGGAACCAATTTCATTGGCTCCTGACCCTGTCATCACTGTGAGCCAATGAAATCGGCTCCTGACCAGCTCACAGAGCTCAGCTGCCATAGACATGGTGGAGTGGGTGGGCTGAGGTGTTCGGCGTGAACAGCGACAGTGGCGATTCTGTGCAGTGTGATGTCGGCGAGCCTCGGTATTTAGTCCCAGAGGTCTCTGGTCCTTAACCTATTTTGGTTCCTGGACGTAGAAACTACGTCCAGGAACCATGCGCGCTACCGCGCGCTCCCGCGGCCGATCGCGCTCGTGCACGCGCACTCCCGGCCGCGGATTCGGTAGCCAGGGAATCAATGTATCGGGCTATGGTGCCCGATCACTGATTCCTCTCCCCCGCTGAAAAAGCATCAGCTTCTCTCGGAAGCTGCGCCTTTTCTGGCCGTTCCCTCCCCGATGCGTCACTCTAAGCGTGTGTTACGCTTAGAGTGACGTCATGTAAACAAACTCATGGCTGCCATCTTGTGGCCAAAAAGTAATACTACAACTGAAATTAAAAATAAATTAAAATGAACACACATTTACATTATAAATCTATTGTTTACCTCCCACCCTCCCAAAACTACCCAAATAAAATGTTTACTATAAAAAAAAAACTATTACAATAAAAAAAAACATGTAAATATTTACCTAAGGGTCTAAACTTTTTAAATATCAATGTAAAGATGAAATATTTCTATATTTTTTTTATTTTAAACTTGTTAATAGTGATCGGTGCAAAATGGAAAAAATGCACGTTTATTTCCAAATAAAATATTGTCGCCATACATTGTGATAGGTGTGACAATCCAGCCCCGCGATCCCGTCGAGATCTGCTCCCGTTAGCGTACGCAGGAAGTACGGGCGCAGACGGACAACGAGACCGGTCGCTGGATCGTCAGAGGTAAGAAGAAAAGGGCGACAGAGCGTGCCAATCCCGTCTAATCTGCTCCCGTTAGCATACGCAGGAAGTACGGTGAACAGACTGACAATAAAGATTGGTCGCGCCGCTGCCGACAATATGTAATGGGACAAACATCCACCAATCCCGTATTACTAGGCCACTGTTGCCATGCAGGGCTCATGCACTAGAGACTGCTGGAGGCAAATTCACTGTGTGCGTAGTAAACGGTTAAGATTGGTTGGAGGTGCCCATACATGTACAATTTTGATTGTATATACAATCGGTACACTAAAAATATCGATTTCGCGCTGGAAATCGGGTAACTGCCACCACTCTCTCAAGTTCAGGGAGGAAAGAGACTCCCGCTATCATAATACGGTAGCCAGCCCAATCACGTTCAACACGCCCAAGTCACCGTTCGGGGAATAGTCACTTCCGACGGCTTAAAGACTGTGAGCAATGTGACGTTAAAGAAAGGTTACTGGGTCCCTATATGATGCAATCTCGAATTGTATTTATAATCGAGAAACGAAGTTATCGATTTCGCACAGGAAATCTGGTACTAGCTAATCCTAGAAGGAAGAAACGGTTATTTACAACCTAGCTAGCAAATCAACAATCACAAGCAAATCATAAAACAATGCGGTAGTATGACTGACTCTTCAGAGGGCAGATTCGTTATAGCAGCAATCAGATGACCAGAACAGGCACAAGACTGAACGATAAAATCGTTAGTTTATTTCTAAACTACATACACACAGCTTATTTTAGAACAGATTGATTGGACAGAGAGAAGAGAGGAAGAGAAACAGAATGTCTTAATATACAGTTCAAATACCGTTATTGGTAGTCCATTCGGCAATCGCAAGTCTTTGGCGAAAGTCCCAAAATGGCGGTTGCCATGCGGCCAACAGGCCTTTGTTAGGAAGTTCCAAGATGGAGGGTTTGCCCGGGTCCTTGCGGGCTGCCAGGATGTTACTAGGCATCAGATTGAAGGTAAAGGACCCAGAGCTTTCTGGGCTCTGTCTGGTTATAGCCCCCACTCCAGAAAGGAGGGGTTAGGGGGCGTGGATCACACACCTCTTGGAATAGGAGATCTCTGCCCCCCTCCGAGAGACAAAATTTTACCTGAATCATGATAAGTGTGCTCATCTGCAAACCGTACAAGTTGTGTTAAATCTAATAACATTTTTAGGTTTGTCAGAATTTATCAAGAACGTTGATACCAAACTTGGGGGGTTTAGGGTGAACGGTGACCCCAAAATGCATATCTCTGCTTTGGCAGGGCCTACCTTGAATTCAGAAACATCCAATCATGTGGTTGGTTCCGAATTTCAGAATAAGCGGGTTCTAAAAGCCGTTGCCTATTTGGAAAGTCATCTTTATGACAAAAGATGGATTTCATATTTGTGAGATCACAGGAAGGTCAGCTGCGAGAAGGATTCTCTTTGATCCTTCAGCTGAGGTAACCCTGAGAGAACCCCCTGCTGTGGTCGGTTCCTAGAAGTCTGGAGGAAGGGGCGGTTTATTAGCTTCTGTCCATCTAATCTCTGATGGATGAGCTATAACCATTCCAGGGATGCTGGAGAAACACTTTCACACGGAGGTTAGAAAAGCTGTAATTAGAAGCTACCAAAGAGCCAGGGTTTGTTAGCATTTGACCAGGGAGAGGAACTGTATTAACCCCTGGCTCCCCTGATCTTCTTATAAACCAAGCCTTTCCCTCTGCTGTCACTTTTAATAGTGGCGACAGGGAATATTTTATAAGGCTCTAACTACTTTTTTAGGACGAATAAACGTTGATTCGTCACACCTCCCCCTTTTAAGAGATTAGCTGGGGAGGAGTCAACAAGACTCTGAGTAAAGCAATCCACTGTCTGCTGGGTCTGGTACGCCACATCCGGAAAGGCTGGGTTGCGCCTGACCTTGGGGGGTTGCCTTTTACCCATGGCATTGGTCAGTGGGTTAGTCAGGAGGCTACAGGGCTTAGCAAACATCCTGTAGTATCCCGCTGTTCCCAGAGAGGCCTGTACCTCTGTCATGACAATCTGATCTGCGTCTGGTTCAACGGTCAGAGTGTCAGCTGACAGCTGTCCTAGTACCAGGGACGAGTGATCGCAGTGTTGCTCCCATGTCGGGCAGAACACAGGGATGTCATCCGGGTACGTGACTGTACAACCGTGTTTGCCCTTCAACAGGTCGTTCCAGGCCTGTTGGAAGGTGGCTGGGGTATTCCTCCTACCAAAAGACATCCGCATCGAGGCGTTTAAGTCCAAGGGCAGGGTGAATGTGGATTCCAGGCGCGCCTCTGGCACGGTTGGAATCTGCCAGTATCCGTTGCTCCGATCCATGATCGTTGGGTAGTTGGCGGATGCCAGCCAATCCAACAGATCACCGAGGGGAGTCATGGGATACGCAACAGTTACTGGGATGTCGTCCGGCATCCTATAGGCCTCACAGAACCTGGTGGTCTGTGAGCTAGAGGATTTGCGGAGGACAGCCATTTGTAACATCTCTTCATACTTCATCTTCACTTTTGCTTGCACCTCCGGAGAGGCGCTGTAGGGGATCTGCCATAAGGGCTTGTGAGTCCCCGGGTCCCTTCTGTAAACTGCTGTATCCTGCCCAGGGTTGCTGCGAAGATTTCGCTGTGGGGGCGCAGTGCGCTTCAGCGAGGCCTTCGGGGAGTACGAGAGGTGGGGGGTGACTTTCACATCATCCGCCAATTCTCGTGTGGGAGCTATCAAGCCTAGCAGGGGACCTGTGTCTTCCTGTTCTAATTGGCCGTGCTCTCCCAGAACTAACTGCGTTCTATCTGACTGGGCTTCTAACAGATCCACATGGACCGTGCTTTCACCTGGGGTGTCAGTTACATGGGGAATGGGTTCACTGGAGTAGTTACCATTCTCCCTGTACACCTGTAGTGGAGCTTCCACTGCTGGCGGCTTAGCGGTCTGGCCACGAAGCGCACGCAGGTTGGAGTCGCTCTGTAGTATCCTCACGGATGCGAGACTACAAGTCTCAGCCAGCTGCCTAGTGTGATCTGAGGTCAGCTGCTGAAAATCTAACTCTCTGGGGTCAGAGCTGACAGGAATGCCTGCAGGCTCTGAGCTCAGGTTACCAACAGTACTGTATGTGTCTGTCTGCACAGGCCCACCACAGTAAACATCACCTTTTGGGTTAATCAAAATCATGTCCATATTGACATTGGCCTGGGGATCAGAGATATCAGGGGAAGTCAAGACTCCTCCAGATAGTCCTGAGCCCAGACTACCGGTGACACTGAAGGCGTCACCCAGCGTACTCTCACAAACATGCACAACATTATCAACAGCATTTGCATAACATGACATGTCATTTTTAGCATGAGTGTCACCCGCCTGAAAGTCAGAATTGTCAGAGGGAATCCCTGCTGTCAGCTCTGAGTTCATGTGGCTGGCCATAGAGCATGTAATGGCCAAAGAATGTACAGCGTTTCTATCACAATTATCACTGACACATGCAATTTCATTAGTAATAACAGGTGCAGAAAGAGATAAAAGACAGTCAGTTGCTTGTACATATAAATCTGAGGGTACCTCCCGCCCAGTGGCGTTAGGTACAGTAGCAATAGCAGGTAAGGGGTTGACATCTCCCTGTTTTCCCATAGGCTTGTACAGTACCTGGTGGTCAGGGAGTCCTGCTGGGAACTCCTGCATATCAGCAGAAAATTCCGAAGGGCACACAAGCGTGCCTAGATCAGTGCCAAGCACAGGAGGAGAGGGAAACTCAGCAACAGCCCGCTCTGGAAAACCCACCCACCATCCGGCCTTCTCGGGACCTGGGATAGCAGGGTTGTGGTGGTTGGGCCTGACTTCAGTCAGGGTGAGGAGCTTTTGTGGGAGAATATCTTCCTCTGTGGCAAGGTCGGAACAGACCAAGGAAACATCTGCTTCTGGAGCACTGGAGCAAAAGATGATCTGGTCGTCCACTGGAGCACTGTGAAGATTTCCGGAACCGTAGAGCATCTCTGACACGCTGACAGGCTGTGCAGAGGGTGATGCAGGTGACGGATCAGGGTTGCTAGCCATCTTCGGGCTAGGGACGGTCGTTCTCTTCCTCTTGGGACAGAAGAACTTTATGTGGCCGGTCGAGCCACAAAGATTACACATGCGAATGGCAGGTGTGTCAGACTGGGGTGCAGCAATAGCAGCAGCTGCAGGTCTCAGTGGCACAAAGCTCACTGGACCAGGAGGAGCAAATGCAGTAGGCTTACCTCCTTCCAAGTCTTGGGACAGTGTTCTGTGACTGTCCAGCACCAGGGTTCTCTGGCTGTCAGGTACAGGAACCTGATGGTACGCCCTCTCAGAGGTGCGCACAGGAAAGTCTCGTTCCGTGCCCTCTTCCATGGCAGGAAGTTTTGCTGTGGGGGTCACGGGTAGAGGTTCGCATCTCTCCACCGAAACACATAGTGAAGAGTGCTGATTTGATTGGGTTAGCTGGGCCAACTCCAATTCACGCTGGAGCCGTAGCTCTTTGATCTGGAGATCCCACTGGCGCCGGCGCGCTTGGTGCTCTGCTTCACGCTGGAGCATCCGTTCTCGGAACTCCTGGTACATGCGCAGATCCTCGCCGGTCAGGTTTGCCAACCACTCCGGGGGTATCAGGACTGCGGTGTATGGAGGCATTAAGCAAGGTGGCGACAAGGATTCCATCTCTGGAGTAATGCCACCAGCTCAGCCTGGTCTGTGCTGCAAGCAGCAATGCCGTGCGATTCGCAGAGGGCTTGCACGTCAGGAACTGACCAATTTTGGTGAAACTGAACTGAATCAGACATTCAGAAGAGAAGAGTACAAGAAAGAGTAGGATATAGCAAAGAAAAAGTTAGGAAATGTAGACCAATCTATTGCTATCAATGTGTACCGTTTTGTGCCCAGAACTTCGGTTCTGCAAGACAGGATACTTAATGACCACTGTCTTATTGTTCTGGTTGCAAAGACTGAGTTTGTCAGATCTTTGCGCTCTGATTTCCCAAAAGCTGGCTATGCCTGGTTTTGGGGTGTGCTATCACCACCACTGCCCACCAATGTGACAATCCAGCCCCGCGATCCCGTCGAGATCTGCTCCCGTTAGCGTACGCAGGAAGTACGGGCGCAGACGGACAACGAGACCGGTCGCTGGATCGTCAGAGGTAAGAAGAAAAGGGCGACAGAGCGTGCCAATCCCGTCTAATCTGCTCCCGTTAGCATACGCAGGAAGTACGGTGAACAGGCTGACAATAAAGATTGGTCGCGCCGCTGCCGACAATATGTAATGGGACAAACATCCACCAATCCCGTATTACTAGGCCACTGTTGCCATGCAGGGCTCATGCACTAGAGACTGCTGGAGGCAAATTCACTGTGTGCGTAGTAAACGGTTAAGATTGGTTGGAGGTGCCCATACATGTACAATTTTGATTGTATATACAATCGGTACACTAAAAATATCGATTTCGCGCTGGAAATCGGGTAACTGCCACCACTCTCTCAAGTTCAGGGAGGAAAGAGACTCCCGCTATCATAATACGGTAGCCAGCCCAATCACGTTCAACACGCCCAAGTCACCGTTCGGGGAATAGTCACTTCCGACGGCTTAAAGACTGTGAGCAATGTGACGTTAAAGAAAGGTTACTGGGTCCCTATATGATGCAATCTCGAATTGTATTTATAATCGAGAAACGAAGTTATCGATTTCGCACAGGAAATCTGGTACTAGCTAATCCTAGAAGGAAGAAACAGTTATTTACAACCTAGCTAGCAAATCAACAATCATAAGCAAATCATAAAACAATGCGGTAGTATGACTGACTCTTCAGAGGGCAGATTCGTTATAGCAGCAATCAGATGACCAGAACAGGCACAAGACTGAACGATAAAATCGTTAGTTTATTTCTAAACTACATACACACAGCTTATTTTAGAACAGATTGATTGGACAGAGAGAAGAGAGGAAGAGAAACAGAATGTCTTAATATACAGTTCAAATACCGTTATTGGTAGTCCATTCGGCAATCGCAAGTCTTTGGCGAAAGTCCCAAAATGGCGGTTGCCATGCGGCCAACAGGCCTTTGTTAGGAAGTTCCAAGATGGAGGGTTTGCCCGGGTCCTTGCGGGCTGCCAGGATGTTAC
This sequence comes from Hyperolius riggenbachi, assembly GCF_040937935.1. Lineage (NCBI taxonomy): Eukaryota > Metazoa > Chordata > Amphibia > Anura > Hyperoliidae > Hyperolius > Hyperolius riggenbachi. The sequence goes on from NC_090648.1 coordinate 152,492,913, forward strand.
TAGGCATCAGATTGAAGGTAAAGGACCCAGAGCTTTCTGGGCTCTGTCTGGTTATAGCCCCCACTCCAGCAAGGAGGGGTTAGGGGGCGTGGATCACACACCTCTTTGGAATAGGAGATCTCTGCCCCCCTCCGAGAGACAAAATTTTACCTGAATCATGATAAGTGTGCTCATCTGCAAACCGTACAAGTTGTGTTAAATCTAATAACATTTTTAGGTTTGTCAGAATTTATCAAGAACGTTGATACCAAACTTGGGGAATCAGACCCCTGGGGTATTAGAGGGTTATTTTAAAACAATCTTACGCTAGATCTGGCAGTCCGATTGGTCCGTAAACCTGTCAGAACCAGCGCCCTGTGGAATCCCATAACCTGTGCAGATTTCATGGGCAGGGAGATCTGCTATGTCAGGAATTATGAAGGAAATATGGAGAACATATGAATATTGGGATTCCTGAGGTCACAGCAGGTTTTCCTAGGGTCATTGAGAAAGCCAGCTGTAGTCTCTAAGTGGCTTCTGCAGGATGTTAGCAGGACCTCCTGTGGCTGCTCTTTTCATGTACGGAGCTGAGGAGCCACCAAGTCGGGGTTAGGCAGTGAAGGTGTGAGATTTCCCTCCTTCTGCCTGGTTGGGGGTCCCTGTGCTGGCAGAAAATCTTTTCAACAGGAGGCTAATTAGCTGACCAGGAAAAGATTTCTCCAGCCCTTTGGTGAAGGGAAAGAAAAAGTGTATTTAAACCAAAAACTGTCAGTTTGGGTGGTTTGCGAACAACTAGCGTTGGTAACTCCATGACGCATTCGCTATGTCATACCGACGGCGTCACAATAGGGACATAATTTTAACGGTATAATAACCGGGACATATGGGCAAATACAATACGTGAGTTTTAATTAAGGAGACATGTATTATTTTAAAACTATAATGGCTGAAAACTGAGAAATAATGAATTTTTCCATTTTTTTTCTTATTCTTCCTGTTAAAATGCGTTTACAGTAAAGTGGCTCTTAGCAAAATGTACCCCCCAAAGAAAGCCTAATTGGTGGCGGAAAAAAACAAGATATAGATCAGTTCATTGTGATAAGTAGTGATAAAGTTATAGGCTAATGAATGGGAGGTGAACATTTCTCACGTGAAAACCACGGAACCTGAATGGGTTAAGAGGCCAGAGAGCGCTGGTACCGAAGTAGTTAATTATTAAATTATTTATTTTTACACTTGGACATTTTGAGTTTACAAAATTGTAACTGAATTTTTTTAGACAAAGTGCCTGATTTATTACAGCCTTACCAGAGATCTTCTAGAATCTTCAGAAGAAATATTACATGTGATCCAAGAAACGTGGACTGGCGTAATTAAAGATGTCTCCCAACAAGTATTTATGTTTTGGATCCTTTACCTTGGTTAAATCAAATCATAGTCAGACTTGATGAGTTTGTGGATTAGTGATTGGGGGATTGCAGTTTCAATTGTTTGATGTTTTTTAAAGCAAACCTGTAACTTAAAAAAATAAAAGTTAGAAATTCACCTAAGTAGACGGAAGCCTCTGGATTGTCCAGAGGCCTCTCATGTTCTCTTTGACCTTCTTCTTGTTTGCGCATGTGCAAGTCCGGTTGTGCTTGTCACTTGTGAATACTACTGTGCAGACACGGCCATTCTCATGCAAGAACATATCCAGTAAGCTTTTGTTGGATATGTTCAGGGGAAACTGTGCAGGAATGATAGGCTCCTTGGTGTATTGTGAAGCTTTTGGACTATCCCGAGTCTTCATTCTGCTGAGGTAAGTATAACACTTTTATAACACAATTTATAGTGTGTGCTGACCTGCCCTGTGTACCAGCAGGATTAATCCAGCAATAGAAAGTTATGGTCCACACCACTTATAAGTGGTGCAGACCATACATTTCTATTACAAAGGAAGTTATTCATACAGGCAAATGAAAGTAGAAGAAATTGGGCCTTAGGGCCCTTTTTCACTAGCTGCAATGCACTTCAAAAAGCAGGTTGCAGCCGTTTCGCCAATTGCAAGAGTTGCGGTGCTCATTTTTCACTACCATGCATCGTTTTTTTTCCCCAAATGCAAATGCTGGCTTGCGCAATTCTCTGTGTAACCCTGCTTCCTTCCTGATGGCTACTGCGCAAATGTGGCAAGTGGAAATTGAGCCCTACGTGAACGCAACACAGTGTGACTGAGCTTGTGATCAAGCTCAGCATTGGAAAAGGGCCCTTAACACTGGCTTCTCCAATTAACAGGCTAAGCTACTTAGATTTAACACAGAGCATAGTGTTACCAATCATGGCGTACCTCTCTACACTCATATCTTTCCAAGCATCCACACCACTGCTCTCAGAGCCGGGACAAGGTCCTCCAGCACCCAAGGCTGAGACACCAAAGAGCGCCCCTCCATCCTTGCCTCCCCAGCCATCACACACTGATTGCTATTAGACTAAGAGGCACCACAGGGCCCACAACCTCCCCAACACCTTAATATCTAGTTATCTGGCTTGAAGTCACTGCCATGTATCCCCTTTTCTTATTTCTTTCTGCTTCAAACACAATTAGGAATGACAGCTGAATGAATTCTGCGCCCCCTCCTACACTGCGCCCTGAGGCTGGAGCATCTCCAGCCTATGCCTCGGCCGGGCCCTGACTGCTCTGTGTTACATTTGATTCCCTCCTGAATCCCATAAGCCATCACTCTTCTGCCAATGTCTCCACCTAGAGATGAGCGTAATGACGTAATTACGATTTCGCGAAATTTCGCGTAATTAGTGTAATTAGGATTATGGCCGTAAGTACATAATCGTAATGAAGAAGGATTTCGCGAAATTTCGCGTAAGCGTAATTTTTCACGTAATTTTCGCATTACTGTGGGTATTACGAAATTAATGCGTATGGCCATGCTCCTAAGCGAAAAAGTTGACGCATGGATCAATGTTAGGTAGCCGCCGACTTTAAGGGTTAATAGCAAAGCCCCCTTAAATGCTAAGAGCCTCAAATTTGGAGAATATATTAAGGAGATCAGGAGGAATAAGAGGAAAAATTTTTTTTTCAAAAAGACCTTATAGTTTTTGAGAAAATCGATGTTAAAGTTTCAAAGTAAAAATGTATACATTTAAAAACCCGCCGACTTTAATGGTTAATAGCAAAGCCTGCTTAAAGTTTAGGAACACCAAATTCCTAGGGTATATTAAGGGGATCAGTGGGAATAAGAGGAAAAAAAAATTTTCAAAAAGACCTTATAGTTTTTGAGAAAATCGATTTTTAAGTTTCAAGGGCAAAAATGTCTTTTAAATGCGAAAAATGTCAGTTTTTTTTGCACAGGTAACAATAGTGTATTATTTTCATAGATTCCCCCAAGTGGGAAGAGTTTTACTTACTTCGTTCTGAGTGTGGGAAATATAAAAAAAAACGACGTGGGGTCCCCCCTCCCAGACCTCTTTAACCCCTTGTCCCCCATGCAGGCTGGGATAGCCAGAATGCGGAGCACCGGCCGCGTGGGGCTCCGCACCCTGACTATACCAGCCCGCATGGTCCATGGATTGGGGGGTCTCGGAAGGGGAGGGGCAGCCAAGCTTTCCCCTCCCCCTCCGAGCCCTTGTCCAATCCAAGGACAAGGGGCTCTTCTCCACCTCCGATGGGCGGTGGAGGTGGAAGCCGCAATTTCCTGGGGGTGGGGTTCATGGTGGAATCTGGGAGTCCCCTTTAAAAAGGGGTCCCCCAGATGCCCACCCCCCCTCCCAGGAGAAATGAGTATAGAGGTACTTGTACCCTTTACCCATTTCCTTTAAGAGTTAAAAGTAAATAAACACACAAACACTTAGAAAAAGTATTTTAATTGAACAAAAAACATAACCACGAAAAAAGTCCTTTAATAATCTTAATTAACCAATAATACTTACCTGTCCCTTTAAATAAATGATCCCTCGCAATATCCTCGGAAATGTTCTATCAGTTACAATGTAACAAAGTTATTACAATGTAACAACTTTGTTACATTGTAACTACACCGCACCCGACGTCACTCGCCGCTCAGCCGCCGCATACGCGTCCGTGCAGGACGCTAAGTCCCCGCTGGCCCCCGCTGTCCACCCCGCCCACATCTTTCACCCACATGTCACCTACATGTGGGTGACATGTGGGTGACATGTGGGAGAGGCGGGGAGGGCAGCGGAGCTGGCGGAACTTAGCGTCCTGCACGGAGTCCGGACCCGACAGAGCTCTGAGCTATATAGCTCAGAGCTCTCTAAGCATCTTTGTATTTGGGCTCCAAGGAGCCCCATTGGTCCTTAGCAGACCAATGGGGTTCCTTCAAATCAGAAGGAACCCCATTGGTCTGCTAAGGACCAATGGGGCTCCTTGGAGCCCAAATACAAAGATGCTTAGAGAGCTCTGAGCTATATAGCTCAGAGCTCTGTCGGGTCCGTGCAGCACGGACGCGTATGCGGCGGCTGAGCGGCGAGTGGTGTCGGGTGCGGCGTAGTTACAATGTAACAAAGTTGTTACATTGTAACTGATAGAACATTTCCGAGGATATTGCGAGGGATCATTTATTTAAAGGGACAGGTAAGTATTAATGGTTAATTAAGAATATTAAAGGACTTTTTTCGTGGTTATGTTTTTTGTTCAATTAAAATACTTTTTCTAAGTGTTTCTGTGTTTATTTACTTTTAACTCTTAAAGGAAATGGGTAAGGGGTACAAGTACCTCTATACTCATTTCTCCTGGGAGGGGGGGTGGGCATCTGGGGGACCCCTTTTTAAAGGGGACTCCCAGATTCCACCATGAACCCCCCCAGGAAATCGCGGCCTCCACCTCCACTGCCCATCGGAGGTGGAGAAGAGCCCCTTGTCCTTGGATTGGACAAGGGCTCGGAGGGGGAGGGGAGAAAGCTTGGCTGCCCCTCCCATTCCGAGACCCCCCAATCCATGGGCCATGCGGGCTGGTATAGTCAGGGTGCAGAGCCCCGCGCGGCCGGTGCTCCGCATTCTGGCTATCCCAGCCTGCATGAGGGACAAGGGGTTAAAGGGGTCTGGGAGGGGGGACCCCACGTAGTTTTTTTTTATATTTCCCACACTCAGAACGAAGTAAGTAAAACTCTTATCACTTTGGGGAATCTATGAAAATAATACACTATTGTTACCTGTGCAAAAAAAAACTGACATTTTCCGCATTTAAAAGACATTTTTGCCCTTGAAACTTAAAAATCTATTTTCTCAAAAACTATAAGGTCTTTTTGAAAAAAAAAATTTCCCTTTTATTCCCACTGATCCCCTTAATATACCCTAGGAATTTGGTGTTCCTAAACTTTAAGCAGGCTTTGCTATTAACCATTAAAGTCGGCGGGTTTTTAAATGTATACATTTTTACTTTGAAACTTTAACATCGATTTTCTCAAAAACTATAAGGTCTTTTTGAAAAAAAAAATTTTTCCTCTTATTCCTCCTGATCTCCTTAATATATTCTCCAAATTTGAGGCTCTTAGCATTTAAGGGGGCTTTGCTATTAACCCTTAAAGTCGGTGGCTTTTTTATATTATACGGAGCGTTACGGTTTAACGCGAAATTACGGTAGTGTTTAATGCGAAATGACAGCATGAATGAAACGCGAAATTACGTGTTGAAAATTACGCTTACGGTATTTTCAATTACGATTTTAATGGCAATTACGCTACCGTAATTTCGCATCGTAATCGCAAATTTCGCATGCGTAATTATAGTAATGCGAAATTACGAAAATTTCGTCTCAACTCTATCTCCACCCAAGTCATAGCCACTAATATTGGAGAAAAAGTACTTACAAAAAATGTTTACAATGCCCTCAGAGGAGTCCACAATCTAATCCTATTCCCTAACATAGTCATATTCTATAATGCCGATTTTGGGAGGAAAACAATTAACTCACCAATAGGTTTTCTGAGCAGTAGCATAACTAAGGAACTTGTTTTACATTGGACCCTTTAAGGCACGCTATGCATAATATATATGGAGCACCAAAACCTGCCAATGAACAGCCGCAGTGTCAGAAAAGTGTAAGCAGTGGAGTGAACAGTTTGTTAATGATTAAGGATTTCTACTATTCAAAACACCTATAGAGATGATCATTACCATCATAGTACCAATGAAGAGCTAATACAGCGGTTAAAGGAGGGCCTCTGTTGAGCATCTCAGGTCCAGGAGCCCCCTGTGCAACTGCAACCTCTGCTTCCCCTATTGCTATGCCACTGTTTATGAGATGTGGGAAGAAGGCAGCATGTCCAATGTAAATAGTGTAAGCCCATGCAAACATAAGAGAAATACCACTTGGGACCCTAGGGACCCTAGCATTGCAGACTAGAGTGCAATCCCCACATTTTTTAGTGAATCAGTACCCACATGTGTAGATGAGGAGGCAAGACTAAGAGGAAGCTATCAAGCCAGAGAGGTCCTAAGTTACTATGAGTAGGTGCAAAGATGCAAACAAGCAGATCTACACAGTGGCATTTTAATTTTGAAAAGTTAATATTTATAATTTATATTAACCAACATGGGCTTCAATTCATTCAGCATTATAGCATTTGGTAATAATTAAAACTGCTGACTTTACCGAGCACTTAGAAAAATGTCAATTCATCAAGCAGTTACCGCAAGAAAAGCTGAAATTACCGAGCAGTGAGGTAAATTACCGACTTGTGAGGTAAATACCTCAACACATGTCAGTAAATGTTAATTCATCAATGTTACAGCATTCGGTAAAACACAGAATCATGTGCGGTGATTACCTCCAGCTCTCTTCTGTCGAATACCTTCCATGTGGATGCCCCCATGATTGACAGGAGCAGGCAGCCAATAGAAAGAGCCCCTGTCTCCTGCAAGTGCACTGATAGGTTGCACAGGCTTCTAGGGTGGAACAAGCTTTTAGACCCCCCCAGGCAGCGAGCAGAGAGAAAAGAACAAAATATGTTTTCCTGGCACCCTTCGGTAGTGTAGTGTTGAATATGCAGAGATGCTAGTGGTAGCTGATGGGGAAATGACCTAAGTAGGACATGTGTAATGTTTCTTGGCAGTTCATCTAAGCTGTGGCAAGTAAATAGAATGTTAAGACTAATGGGGAAGATTCAAAGCAGATTCAGAGAGCAGAGGCAGTATAACATGCACATCTAAAGGGACAACACAGAACTGATGTTACCTCTTCGGTAAATTACCAAACATCTACCACACGTGAAAATATTAATGAATTAGCACACACAAGTCTAAAATACCGAATGAAGTATTTTAACGACTTGTTTTTTTTGTTATCGAACAGCCTTTGATGAATTGAAGCCATGATTTGTTTAAGAATTTGCCTTGTCCAGTTTTGAGTTTACAAAACTGGGCCTCAATCACAAATATGTTAAGTTGCATTTTAAAAGTGTATATACTAATAGCAACCATGGAATACTAAACACCACTCTTTAATTAGAAGCATAATCACTCTGTAGATATCTTATTTACCACAAAGAACATCTGCATATTTGAAGGAGTTGGTGTTCTGGTCGAGCATCTAGTAAACAGAGATGTACAGTAGATGAAAATCAGATTCCTTGCATACACTGCCAGCTGAGTCCTATAGGGAGGATAAGAAAATTTAACTCTGTTTCATGGTTAATTTCATCAAGGCTATTCATTTTCCCATTATGTAATATCTGTAAGTGTGTCCAGTCTGAAAACTGTCAGACTAGTATAACACTGAACAGGATACAATTGATCTAGGCTGCAAAATCATATGAAGACAATTTGGTGTGCTGGAATGAAATTTTTGTTAGGCAGCGGATTGAGCAACAGTCACATTGTTTTATGCTGCATCAAGAAGTTCAAAACAAGCAGGACAGCAGTTTGACTTACTAGCAAATTGCAATTAGCTTTCAAGCATACCATGGGTACAATATCAAATACTTACCTAAGAAGAGTTAAGCCTCTGCATCCTATTGAGGCTTGCCACGACGTCCTCTGGTACCCCTTTGCCACCCATGGACTCTTCAAAGATTATTCTGATCAGGGCCGAACTCCTCTCCAATAGAGATGGCCTGAACAGTTGGCCGGCTGACAGTTCTTGGTGTACTTGGGCTGTCGCCATTTGAATTTAACGCAGATTTTTTTGTAAAAAATTTGTGTTCGTATTCTTTACATTAAAGTCACTGGCTGCTGACTTAGGCAGTTAATAGCAAAGCCTCCGTACCTGCTAGAGACACCACATTTGCAGGGTATGCTATGGAGGACAGTAAGAACAAGAGGAAAAAACATTTTCAAAAGACCTTATAGTTTTGGAGAAAATCGATTTTAAAATACCGATAGGAAAAAGTATACATGTAAATGTAGGTAAGTGACAGATAATGTAACAATCTAACGGTAATGTAAATTTACATGTATCAAAGGCAAGAGCAGTGAATTCAGAATCAGAATCAGAATCAGAATCATTTATTTCGCCAAGTACAACGGGGGTTGTACCCGGAATTATTTTTGGCACATACAGGGTCGGTGATGGTACAGCAAAAACGCAAGCAGTAATGTACATTACATTTTGTAGTGAGTACACAGTGCATGGAACATAATACTTAGTTACATAGAAGGTCCTGAGGAGACATCCAGTGCTATGTGAGTGGAGCGCTACCTTCTCTGCAGCGCTCAACAGCTCTGCAGCTTATTTGGATGCCCCCCAGAATACCTGGAAAGAAGCGTAGAGAGATATAGAGAGTAGAAGCTTACAGGCGGACCCAGGAGAAGGACTGGAGAGGGTAATCCGCTGCCGTATAAGGCACTCAAACGCTTCTGCAGCGATACTTGAATCAGATGCCCCCCCAGTCCAACCCTGGGGAAGAGGGAGAGATACTAGAGAAGATGCAAGAGAAAAGGAAGGAAGATAAAGAGAAAGTGAGAGAGAAAGTGAGGAGAGAGAAGAGAAAGGAGAGTGTCCCTGGGCATTGCCGTAGCTGGCTAGTGGACTGGTTAAACGTCCCAGTGGCCGTCGGTGCAGTTGGACAGTTTGCAAGCCTGATGTGCAACAATGGGGCTGCAGGCACAGTGGTGGTGGGGCTCGGGACTTCTGATAGCCCTTTTGTACCTGCGGTGGAGAGCGGTAAAGGAGAGCATGGGTCCATGCTGACTGAGGCCTAGTCAGCAGCCCCAGTATGGTGGCTTAAGAGTCCAACAATGGGCACAGGAGACCCAGCACGGTGGTGCAGCTCAGAACGTCCGGCCCTGTTGTACCTGTGGAGGTGCTGGAGGTGGTAGTGCTGGGGGTAAGACTCTGGTGGAGGGCATGGTTCCCGGAGACCATGCTGGGAAGACTGGGACCAGTGCAGTGCGGGGATCAGCTGCCTACCGTGCCTATGGATGGGGCTGATGCTAGTCCTGTGCTGGTGCGTCAGAGTCCGGGGAGCCAGAGCGGCTCAGATGATCCGCAGGGTAACGGCATGGTCTTTGGAGCAGCTGAGAGCGGCGGCCCGATCATCTGGTCAGCAGAGTACAGTGGCGGCCTGGTCTCCGGCTGCAACCACCGATCAGCTGAGAGTGGCGTTGGAGCAGCAGCTGATGCGAGTGTCGTCCCTGGCAGCAGCAGCGGCGGTGAACATGAGGTGGCATGGGCAGAGAGCGGTGTCTCTGCAGTAGTTGTTATGTCCTGGCTACCCCAGCTGCAGTGATCCATCCTCCGGCAGAGCATAGCACATGGGACGGAAAGTGTCAGTCCTCCCAAGCTCCTAGCAGCTTGCGATGTGCACCCGAAGCCCCCGTATCTTTACCAGGAGGGTGGAAGAGATCGGGTGGGTGCGAGCGGGGAGATTGCAGGCCAGCTGATCAGCACGTGGCTTAATCATGCGGAAGCCCGATCAACTGGCTGCGCACCGGCGGTAGCTGCATGACCCGTCTGCGAGCTCACACCCCCGACAGCCAAGCTACAGTAGCGACACAGCCGCATGGATCCTAGCGGCGTCATGTGGGGTCAGTCAGCTGTTGTCTCCCACGTGGCGTGCTGGTCCTCAGTGCAAGCGATGGGGAGCCGGAGCCCGTGAAGCGAGCAGACCCCACTCTGCGGCGATGGAGTAAGGAAGCTGGACGGAGCCTCCGCTGTGAGTCATGGCCAGGGGGGGACCCAGGAAAGGGAGAAAAAGAGAGATGTTGCCGGAGCCCTGTGGCCGTGGCTTCCTATCCAGGCGCCATCTTGGACAGGGTTTCCAGGTAGTCTGCCCCCTCCGCAGGAGAAATAAGTACAGGGCTAGATAGTACCCCTTATCCATTTCCACAAAGGTAAAATAAAATAAAAACTCAGCAATAAAAGTCCTTTATTATTCTTAATTAACCATAAATACTTACCTGTACCTTTAAAAAAATGTTCCCACGCCAATATCCTTGGAAAAGTCCCACGCCAATATCCTTTGATGATCTTGACTGAAAATCTCCATGCACCCGCAACCACACACACCGCTCCCCACTGCCAGCTCTAGCTATACTAAGTATGGTATTATAAGTATAATATATAAGTATTTACAGTATGATTAATTCAGAATAATAATTTAAAATAATTTAATTTAATAATAATTTGAACATTTGTGTAGCACTTTTCTCCTGTCGGACTCAAGAGCTGCAGCCACTGGGAAGCATTCAAGAGGCCACCCTGCAGAGTTAGGGAGTCTTGCCTTGAACTCCTTATTTAATAGGTACTGACCCTAGTCTCATTGTTGTGTTTTTATTTAATTTAACCCTTTGTGGAAATGGGTAAGGGGTACTATGTACCCCTATACTCATTTCTCCTGGGTAGGGGGCGGACATCTGGGATTCCCCTTCTTAAAGGGGACTCCCAGATGCCTCCATTAACTCCCCTCCCCAGAGTGTCAGCACCTATAAGAAATCCCCATTTTATTTTAGTATGACCTAGTTGAGAGCTGCTGTACTTTTATATAGATAATAGAAAGAAAGAAAAATCCAGTTCAGGTTTGTTGGACCCCTCATAATATGGGAATTGGAGATGCTTGGAAATATTTGGCGATGCCTTAGTAAATCAGATCCAGTGTAAACAAACAAACAGTTTTTTTTTTCTTTTGCTGGATGGGAATATGCTATACAACGGGAAGTTGTCTAAATAATCAAAATGCCATTTATTTAAAAAGAATGCTATATCAACAGTCTATAAAGTTGAAAATGTTATTTCACTTGTAATGTTTCCGCTTGCCTTTTAAAAAAACTGTTGGAAAAATATACTTCATAAAATTCTCTCCCCACAACATTGTATAAAGGCAAGTCAGTGTCCAGATATTCGTATACATAGCTTTCCTACGCACAAAAAAGATTGTATAAGGAAAAAGAGACAACTTAATTGGAAAATGTCTTCTATTAGTTACTTTGCTACCATGGAGAGTTGTTCTTTCCTTTTTGCCTTTAACCCATTGGAATATCAGCTAACCACAAAGCTGTTGCAATGCGACTGATGAGATGCAGTACAGCTAAAAAGCTAATCACCACAAAGAGTCTTTTAAAGACAACATCACAATGAGCTTTAAAAGCACAATGCTTCTCATCAGTGGATCCAGAAACTGCTTCTGTTGCAATAATAAGAACCGAACAATTACAAAATAGCACATAGATAGATAGATAGATAGATAGATAGATAGATAGATAGATAGATAGATAGATAGATAGATAGGTAGAATAGATAGTGATCAATTACAAAATAGCACATAGGTAGATAGAATAGATAGATAGACAGAGAGAGAGTGAGTGAGAGAGAGAGAGAGAGAGAGAGAGAGATAGAGAGATAGAGAGATAGATAGATAGATAGATAGATAGATAGATAGATAGATAGATAGATAGATAGATAGATAGATAGATAGATTCAGATACATATACAAATTCAGCATTTTAATAGTAAGTACAATTATTGTGTCAATGGCAATGCTGATAACTAGGAATGGGCGTACAGATTTTGCGAAATTAGGAATTCCAACTTTCGTATCATATTTTGCAATTTCAAGTTGAAAATCGGAATTCGGAATTCAATGAATACTGATGAGTAATTCTGAGCATTACACAAAATTACAGTTTTGTGATGAAAAACTATTCTTCCGCATAAATAGTGGAAAATGTCTACTGAGCATGCTCAAAGGAAATAAATGAAATCTAAGTGAAAAAGCAAAAATTCTAAATGAAATTGGCCCTGATTCACAAAACAGTGGTAAAATTGGCATGTGCTGGCAGCGCACAGCAATTTTAATGGTACTAATGCTGGGGTAGCACCACCCATTAACCTAATAGCACGATGCATGTTACCAGGACAACGTGCCTGTTGCTATGTAACTGACGCATTACACTGGTAACACACATGGAGCTAATGGGTAAAAGGGCAGTGCTCCCTCAGCATTACGTGGTGCCTGTGCATGCACTGCATGGCAATGTTACCGTTGTTTGGTGAATTTGAGGCATTGTAACTTACTGTGAACATATTTTCAGAAATTCACACTAATCATAATTAAGTTTATGATTAATGCAGAAATATATTTACAATAAATTACAAATTTGCAATCCAAAATTTGGATTTTTATCATCTTTAGAATTGAGCAATTTTGACCATCCCCTCACAAGGTTGTATTAGTAGTTTATAACTATACACACTTCTACATAACTACTTCAGCACACAATAAACCCTACAAAAAAGGTGGCCATATATCTATTGATTTGGATGTACAATCGACCATTCGATTTAATCATTTTATCAAATCAAAAGTGTGTGCCAGTATGCCCAATTGATGAAAAGTTTTCGATAACATGTCAAATTAACCATCTTTATCGACTGTGCAGAATGGAAGATATCGGTTGATCGGACAGGGATTGGCTACTGTTCACATATCATTCAATCGACACTGAATCAATTTTACATTCAGGGTATGGAGACACAATATGGGTCAGATTAATTAGTAAAGGTGAATCACATAGGATATCATTTGTAGTGTGTGAACCACTAGTTGATCGACTTTCGATCTACCAATAAAGTTGATTATTTCTCAAATTAACCATTTCAGCCTTCAGTCTTTTTTCACCTTATGCATCCGAGCAATTTTCACCTCCCATTCATTCACCATTAACTTTATCACTACTTATCACAATGAATTGAGCTATATCTTGTTTTTTCTGCCACCAATTAGGCTTTCTTTGGGTGGTACATTTTGCTAAAAATTATTTTTTTAAATGCATTTTAACAGGAATAATAAGAAAAAAATAGTTATTTTTCAGTTTTTGGTCATTATAGTTTTAAAATAATACATGCTACCATAATTAAAACCTACGTGTTTTATTTGCCCATTTGTCCCAGTTATTACACCATTTAAATTATGTCCCTATCACAATGTATGGCGCCAATATTTTATTTGGAAATAAAGGTGCATTTTTTTAGTTTTGCGTCCATCACTATTTACAAGCTTATAATTAAAAAAAAAATTTAGTTGTATACCCTCTTCACACGCATATTAAAAAAGTTCAGACTCTTAGGTAACTATTTAAGTTTTGTTTTTTTTATAATTGTAATTTCTTTATTTTTTTTTAGTTAAAAAATTTTATTTGGGTATTTTTTGGGTGTGGAGGTAAACAGTTAATTTTAAATGTAATTTATTGTGTCTTTTTGTAATAAAAATGTATGTGCATGTAGTTTTACTATTTGACCACAAGATGGTTACAGTGAGATTGTTTTGTTTTTCTATCCTGTGAGCGAGCACGCTTGCTCACAGGAACTACAAGGAGGACATGATATTTTTTTTTTCAGAAAGACCACCTTCTGAAAAGAAGTCGTTGTTTTTTTCTACCGGGGACTTAGATCAATGACTGGGAACAATGTTCCCAGTCATTGATCTACGGGATAACGGGGGTGCACGCGGGGGCGCGCAGCAGCCTTTTGGATGTAAAAGTCACATCCAAAAGGCTAAAATGGTTAAGCAAAATCACTAGATATATGGCTACTGTAATTGTTCTGCAAACAATACACCCTGTAAATCACAGATCTAATGTTGGGAAAACAGACCTAACTAAATACATACACTCCTCTCCCTGTCTGTATTTCTAGCTGCTATTAGACAGAGAACGCAAGATGGAGTGAGAAACCCTTCCTCTGCCCCCTTTATATCTGCCTGTGGTGTAATCTCTTCTCATTAGCTGCTGGGCCTTGCTATGCATCCTGGGAGTAAATTACTCCCTTAGCATACTCCCATTCCACGCTTACCCATGATTTTTAACTGGCTGTGCAAACAATCCCTTAACATTCCTAACAACAATTCCTAATAACTAGAGAGTGCTCCATCACATACCACCCACAAGGGTATTTACACACATATATATACAGTATTTACATAGATCTGTCTCCGTCTTTCCATATATACCTTACAAGGCATGGCAATTCTTAGGAGAGCGCATGGAGAAGCATGTGATCAGTTTGATCAGCTGGTAGATTTGTAAGCTCTTATTTGCTGGTCATGATCATGCATTAAACCAGGAAGTCACCACAGCGAATCCAAACCTTATAAATCTATCAGCTGATCACACGCTTCTCCATGAGTTCTCCTAAGCATTGCCAGCCCTATACCTCACCTCTCGCTAAATCCCACCTGCCTCTGTTCCTATACCCCAGCTCATTATCTCTGCCTCTCCTCCCCCCACCATCTTTCTCCCTCTGTGTTTGGTATCACTCTCCTTACCAAAGCTTCTTCCACCCATCCAACACAACCATCTCACTGTTCTTCTGAGCTCTTCAATGTTCTCTCCCTGTCACATCGTCTTTCTCATCCTCTTGACATGTGCCTCCTCACACTTTCTTCACTATACCCCATAAACATACAACCTTTTTTCATATTATCCCTGTGCCCAAATGCATACAATAATAATAATAATAATAATATTTACAGATTATAGCTGACTGGAAACAACCTCTTTATCAGACATCACCAAGTCAAAGAAAACTTTTGCACAACATCATGAATTACTTTTCTTCATTTTTCATAGATCGGAAACTATACATCACCCCTTGTGCAGGAAACTAAGTGACCTTGGGTAATTTATTTCAGAGAAAATAAGTATTCCTTCTAGGAATCAAGTGAAAAAAAAGTGTGTTGGAAATCTGTATAACTTGACAGGAAGCATGCATTCCTTATCATCCTGTGATATTTCTTATAAATGCTGAAATAAAACAATAGTGACACATCTCGGTTATTCGGAATTTGGCACAGGGGTCAAAAGCTGTTTATTATCTTCACAAGTTCTCCCAGCCTATGTGACTCTCAGCAAATCATTGTCTCAGATCGAACTGCAGCTTTTTAAGCTCAAGACAAATCTTCTGTTATGACTGAAGGTCACTTCATCAAATTACAAGGGAAAGATGTGCCTGCAAAATCTGAGTGCAAAACTCAGGCATTGAGCAATGACATCACATCTGCAGCAGATTTACCCTGAATTTCTTTTTCTTCTTCTTCTTTACTATATTCTGTTTGTCGATGTGCAAACCACTGGCATACCATAAAGGGATGCGACCCCTGCCTAGGACCCGCTCGGGGACTTTTTGGGGACAGGAGGGGTTGCAGCATAAGAGGAGAGCTGTGGCCGCAGATCGGTAGGGAGGGGGGAAATCCCCCCCCCTCCCTCACCTCGGGCTCTCCTCTTAGCGCTCCCTTCCTGCAATCAATCATTGGTGGTGCTCGTGGCAGCCGCGGAGGCGGCAGGCAAGCTGAGCACATACCTCCTTCTGGCCTCCGATCACTAAGAGCTTCATAGAACTTCCTGTTTACACAGGAAGTTCCATAAAGCACTTAGTGATCGGAGACCTCCGGCCAGAAGGAGGTATGTGCTCAGCTTGCCTGCCACCGCCGCCGCAGCTGCCTCGAGCACCACCAATGATTGATTGCAGGAGGGGAGCGCTAAGATCCCGTCCGATCTGCGGCCACAGCTCTCCTCTTATGCTGCGACCCCTCCTGCCCCCAAAAAGTCCCCGAGCGGGCCCTGGGGGGGGAGGGGCCCGGAATTTTTTTTTGCAGGGGGGCCCGGGGCTTTCTAGGTACGGTCCTGGTGCAAACAGCTGTGTTCTTCTGTAGTTGCATGGGTACCCAACCCGTATGCTATGTTTGTCCTTTAAAGGGTTTTCAACACCTCCTATAATCGAACACTGGCTGAACTTCGATGAGGAACGAGGAGAAACCTTTGAAGAATGGTTAACAGCAACTATAAGGCTCTCTCACCCAGGGCAGGGCACAACTACAAATCATGGGGCCCTCCAGCAAAACTTTAACACCCCTGCAATGTTCACACCCTCTCCATTGCCTTCTCCTGGTGACCCTCACTGACTGGGTGCCCATCTTGCTAAGATCATAAAGTGTGGACATCATAAACTTTACCTCATAACAAGTGTAACAAAAATACGACTGTCACGATTGTGGAACTTTCTCCGTGATCAGCGCACAACGCGTGCGCTGACACGGCGGAAATCCTCCACAAGCGTATATTTGCAGGCACCCAGCAAAAGGTGCTACGCACCTGTAGAGGGAAATTCCTGTCGGCAGATGGCGCTGGGGAGTGCAGAGGAACCAATCCTCTGTACCTCCACAAGTGCCAGACAGGAATTGTATGAAGCGCAGAACGCAATCGCAAGAGAGGCGATTGCGAATGAGATTGAGCAAAGGGATAGGTTGTATGTGTGTGCGCCAATCCAGTCGCCACCCCGCGACCGCGCACACACAACAGCAGATACGAAATAGGAACGCGATCGCGAGAGGTGCGATCGCCAGACGTGACACAAGGCAGAACAGAATAGAATACGAGGGTAGCAAAGGCACAGCAAATACAATAAGGAGATACGGAAAATAACAACCGGTAGCTAACCGCGAACACCTCACTCATTCGCAACAGTGCACGCGGTTATGCGCGATCTCCACGTGATAAACACAATAGAGACAAGCACGCCTAACTAACCATAAACAGACAAACATGAAACAGAGGATGCGAGCGCTTGCTTAACGGTTACCTCACCGAGCCTGCAGCAAGCGTAGCGGACAAGACAGACACACGAAAAACAGGAACTAGGCAGAAAGGATCCACCGCTCTTCAGCCAGAGCAAGTGTGATCCAAGCAGGAACACAGATCAGAAAGATCCACAGCCGCTAACGCTAGCGGCTAGTGCGATCTAAACAAGACAGATCAGATGAGGTAGCTGGTAGCAACCGCAGCTCCAGCTTACACTCCAGGAACTAGATCAGAAGGATCCACAGCCGCTACCGCTAGAGGCCAGTGCGATCCAAACAAGACAGAGCGATTCACTATCAACCGCCGCTGGTGACAGCGCAATCGCGACAGACAAGACAGAACAGAAGGATCCCCAGCGCTCGCAAAAAGTAGCTAGCGCGATCCCAGGAGACAGAACAGAAGGATCCCCAGCGCTAGCAAAAAGTAGCTAGCGCGATCCCAGAAGACAGAACAGAAGAGATAGCTGGTAGCAACCACTGCACCAGCTATACTCCAAGAACAGAGATCAGAACCATTTCCTGTCAACCACCATAGGGACAGGACAATGGCAAACAGGCAAGACAAGACAGAACAGGCAATACAGATAATACAACCTGACTGGGCTAGAAGGGGAGCCTAAAGCAACCCCCAGGAATTAACTATACTAGATAGCAATGGCTGACACTACAGCAGTGTCCATCAGGAATAGAGCATGGAAGGGAAATGTCCAGCAAAGCATTCTGGGAAACATAAAGCTCTTATAGTGCCAGTCATCAAAGAAGGCAGGTAGGGGATTTGCATAACGAATGTATGCAAATTCCCCAGAAAGAGAACAGACCAGAAACTTGCAATGGAAAGACAGGTCTCTGTTCCAGAGACCTGCAGCCCACAGACTAGAGGAATGGACAAACAGCTGTCTGCCTGTGCAGCCAGCTGAGCGGATCATCACAACGACCTAATCTAAAGGCTGGATACCTATATCGGAGGGAGTGAAGTAGTAGTTGGAGTCTCCTTACAGCTCTGGGACTCCTCTGCAGTTGCAGGAGCTGCTCCCCTGTATTTACACTCCGTTCCAGTCACACCCCATATCTACTGCTATTTTTGATACATCCTTATGTAGGGTGTGAGTTTAGTGGAAGTATTTTTCCTTACTGCATGGCAATGTTAATCATCAATGGTTATTTTAATATGTACTTCCAACTCACAAAAAATCCTTTCTATTGACCTTGCACCCCAGCTCAGTTGTATCCTGTTCAGTATTGTACTTGCCTGAGGGTTTTCAGACTGGGCACATCACTTGCTGGTATTACATGATATGTGAATTAAGAAACTTGATTATATTAGCCTTGGTGCATATGTAGTTCAACATTCTTGTCCTCCCAATAGGTCTCGGTTGGCAGTGTATGCTAGGAAGCTGAAGGATCTGAGATGTTTCACCTACTTTGTTTAACCACTACATGCCATGGGCTGAAGGGAACAAATGCGCGGGCGTGTATATGCATACACTCGCTCTCTCCCCCAGTGCGCTTGCATGTGGAATAATACAATGACCATATTGCAGGAAGTAGTGAAATAATGTCCAATCATAATCCTGCCCCTTTATGTGTGTAGGTGCTTTTCTGGGTAAAAAGCCCCTACAGAATGTATTGTTTAATCATTTGCTTTTAAGACTGGAGGGATATTGCCTGCCCGAAGACTAAGTCAGTCACCGCACACAGCATCTTCACCTGCACGCCGTGTGACTGCCTGCCCCAAGACTAAGTCAGTCCCCACACAGTATCTCTGCCTGCAGGCCGCTTGACTGCTTCTCTGCCACCACCACCTGACTGCAGCTGCAGTGCAGTCAGAAAAATTAGGCAGGCATGTACACGCACCAGAAAAATTATTATAGCGGCCGCTACTAGCAGCGGCCTTAAAAATTCAGGAATCTGCCTGGAGTCCTGGACCCTCCAGGATAAAGGTGAGGTACTGAACACTTTTGTGACTTAGGCGACTTCTCTTCTCAGTGACAATGCCTCTAGCTGCACTTAAGGTTCTTTCTGACAGGACGCTTGAGGAAGGGCAAGACAGAAGTTGGATGGCAAATTGGGACAGCTCTGGCCACAGGTCAAGCCTGCGCACCCAATAGTCCATCGCTGCTCATACTGTTGATGGTTTTCTACCATTGTTAAATAAAGCGTTTGGCTGGGGAGTCTGGGTTTGATTCCGGTCTGGAGTTGGAGCCTGAGAAACGGCTTTCACCACACATCCAAGGAAGGCAGCAGGCATGGTATAGTCACAAAAAATAACAATACAGAAGGACTTTCGAGGCCCTGCTGTATATGACACTAATTAACTTTAATACCTTTAACGAGAATCTGTTATGGAGGGCAAGTCTGCCATCCATTCAAGTGAAAGGTATGCACTGACTACCAGGCATAATACAATGTGCAGTCACAGATGCAGTGAAAGGTATGCAGTGACTGGTATTACAATACAATTTGCAGCTGTCACACAGGTGCAGTTAACAGGTATGCTCGGAGTGGTATATTATACAGCGTGCGGTCACACAGGTACTGTGAACAATTATGCAATAACTGGTATTACAAATGTGCACCTGTCACACACACACAGGTACCAGACAGGCACAGTGACACTGCGTGCGCTCACGTAGGTAGGGGGGTCACTGAAGGGAACAACAGGTAGGTATATACAGTGATGGGTATTACAATGTGCACCTGTCACACATAGACAGGTACTGGACAGACATAGGTACATAGACAGACTTGAGATGGAGGGAAAACAGCACTAAATGCCAAAAGAAGGCACAGCAACTGCTGTTCTTCCTAAGACAACTAAGGAAGTTTGGCATGCCACAGGAGCTGATGTCAAGCTTCTACACTGCCACCATCGAGTCAATCCTATGCTCCTCCATCATCGTCTGGCATGGCGGCGCCACCTCAAGCGACAAGTACAAACTACAAAGAGTAATAAATGCTGCAGAAAAAATAATCGGTACACCCCTGCCACCACTGGACCTCCTCCATGCATCCAAGCTGAGGACAAGGGCAAATAGGATCACGCAAGATCCCCTCCACCCAGGTGGTCGCTTCTTCAACCGCATGCGCTCTGACCACCGTTACAGAGCTATTTCCACCAAGACCTCTAGACACAGGAACTCCTTTTTCCCCCAAGCAGTGCGCCTTCTGAACTCGTGCCCTGCATACAGCAAAGCTAAATAGCAGGACTGTCACCGAGGCCTGGTGCGGTTCTTCATTCCATGTTCTTTTGCACCAAGGCCTTACTAACTCATTAGCAGGACTAGCGGCTACGCACCTATCCTATGTCAGTCTTCACTGCATAGCGTACTTGCACTACATGTTTTCAATGCCTATATCTGTTTTTCAATGTTTTCTGTTTTGTGTATTGCACCACTATGCTTTAATGTTGTTCTTGCACTATGCTCTATACAATTCCGAGTGTGGCAACCACTGCACTTGGCGAATAAATATGATTCTGATTCTGATTCTGATTCTGGACAGGCACAGTGACACTGCGTGTGCTCACGTAGGTAGGTGGGTGCAACTGGTAGGTATATGCAGTGATGGGTATTATAAATGTGCACCTGTCACACACACAAACAGGTACTGCCGTGAACAGGTGCAATGATTGGTGGTATTGACAATGCGTGCGCACACGTAGGTAGGTAGGTAGGTAGGTGCACTGAACAGTTAATAGGTGCAGTGATTGGGATGGGATTACAAATCTGCAGCTGCCTGTCACACACACAGGTAGTCACTGAATGTGCTGGGCCTGGCAGTGGCACAGTAGCAATTACACCAAAGGCCAGCTGCTACTGACTGACAGGGCTGTATATAATGCAAGTGGGCCACAGAAAAAAAAATGGATCACAAGAACAAGATTAGCTCTCAAAAGAGCTGTTGAGGGGTGCTTTTTTAGCAATAAGAATCAGCAAGGAGCAAACTAACAAGCCTACAAGAGCCTAACTAAGCTTTCCCTATAGCTCTCTATGCAACAGCTCTCCCTTCTCTAATTACTGCAGGCACACGAGTGAGTCCAATGCCTGACGCTGCCTGCCTTTTATAAGGGGGGGGAGTGGCTCCAGGATGGAGTGTAGCCTGATTGGCTACAATGTGCCTGCTGACTGTGATGTAGAGGTTCAAAGTTTACCCTAACGATGCACTATGGGGGCGAATCTAACTTCTGGAAAAGTTTGCGGTTCTCCGCAATGGCGAACCACGAAAGTTCGCCGGTTCCCGTTTGCTGGCGAACCATTCGGGCCATCTCTAAATAGATATACTCATAGTAGACTATTGTTGCTACATTTACATTCCAAAAGGAATTTTAAATTCTGTAAAAAAAAATATGTACTTAATAAATGGATAGGTGTACTGTAACGATCGGTGTCAGCACGCAGAGAGAATCTGATTATTGGCGATCTGCAGTATCACCAAGAATGCAGATATATACCGGATTATTGATGATCTGCAGTATCACCGATAATCCGATATATTGCTAACCTCTGGACACCAGCAAAAGAACACAATAAAGACAGTAATATATCACGGAAGTGTGGAAATATCCACCACACGGCAATTCCTCAGAGGTGTGGTTACCTCTGAATGGGAACCCCGTGAGTAAGATCCTCTAACCAGGCAGAGTGAGGAATCTTGGCCCCTAGCAGTAATCGTCTGCTTGGGGCAGGCGTCTCGGAGAGGCAAGCCTCAGAGATAACCCTCCAGTGGGAGACATTCCACTGAAGGGAGAAAGGTCAGACAGGCAAGGGTTCAGCAACAGAGATGACGGCAGCGGTACAGGAACGGAAGGCAGAAGTGTAATCGGTAATCAGGCAGAGGTCGGCAACAAGAATCGGATAGGCAAAGGTACAATAACGTAGAGAGAGAGAGTAGTCAAGGATAGCCGAAGTCAAAACACAGATACAATATCAAAATACAATCCTAACTAAGGTGTGAAATCCTTAGTATCAACACCAGGGCACTGAGCTAAGGTCTGAGCGCTAACACAACAGTGTATTCACGACAGCAGACAACCTGCTACTGACACACAAGCCCCATATGTAGCCAGAGGGCTGTCCAGCGCCACCCCAGAGCCCCAGCCAATCAGAATACCTCCTGTGGTCAGCTGACTGGAGAGTCAGCTGAGCCTCCTACGTAGGAGGTAAAAGTCCTGCCTCCTTGCGCGCATGCGTGTGACCCTCTGCCTCTGAGAGATGGAGAGGCTAGGCCCCGGGTCCGCGTCTGCCCGCGGACTGAAGTCAGCTTGCCGCCATGTGAGACCCTCCGCCATGTCGCCAGTCGCGGCGGCGGTGTCCCTGCCAGCCCGCGCCGGCCGCTCCGCCTGAACGACGGAGTCCGCCGGCTGAGAAGCGGAGACCGCCGCCATGCTGCCCCGCATGGCGGCGTTGTCTCCGCTATGCCTCACAGTACCCCCCCCCCCCCCCTTGAGGAGTGAACTCCGGACACCTCCTACACGGTTTCTCAGGATGCAACTGATGAAACTTCTTCCTCAATCTCTCAGCATGCATGCGATCCTCCGGTACCCAGAACCTGTCTTCTGCACCATACCCTTTCCAATGGACCAAATACTGCACCGAATTCTGCACCAGCCGAGAATCCAGAATCCTCTCGACTTCGTATTCCTTCTGCCCCTCTACTACCACTGGGGGGGGGGGAGAGGAATCTACATAAACTGACGGCTTCAGTAAGGAGACGTGGAATGATCTCCCACATCTCATACTGGCTGGGAGATCATTCACGTAAGAAACATCATTGATATTTCTGACCACAGGATAAGGCCCTATGAACCTGGGACCTAACTTGGTAGACAGTTGTCTAAGGGCCAAATGTCTGGTCAACACCCATACCTTGTCTCCTGGGGCAAAGTGCCACTCCACAGACCGTCTCTTGTCGGCCTGTGTCTTTTGCTTTTGAAAAGCTACTCCCAGATTTTTCTTTACCTGTCCCCATAGTTCCCTTAAAGTTTTCTGCCAATTTTCCAGAGCTGGGAGCGAGGAAGAACACACAGGCAATGGGGAAAACTTAGGGGACTTTCCAGACACAACCTCAAAAGGAGACAACCCAGTTGATGAGCTCTTCAGGTTGTTGTGTGCGAACTCCGCAAAAGGCAAAAACTTGACCCATTCGGTCTGTGCATCTGCGACATAACATCTAAGGAACTGCTCCAGAGCCTGATTAACCCTTTCGGTCTGCCCGTTGGACTGTGGGTGATACCCCGATGAAAACGACAGGTTCATACCCAATGTGTGGCAAAAAGCCCTCCAAAACTTCGACACAAACTGGACTCCCCTGTCAGAAACTACATCATCTGGGATCCTGTGCAAGCAGAAGACGTGCTGCACAAAGAGATTGGCCAACTCCTGGGCCGAAGGAAACCCTTTAAGGGGGATAAAATGGGCCATTTTGTTGAACCTATCAACGATTACCCATATGACTGTCATGTCTTCCGATCTGGGTAGCTCACCAATGAAATCCATGGACAGATGGGTCCATGGTTCATTTGGTACCGGCAAGGACTGTAGGGGCACTGGGGCCAGGCGGGAAGGCTTGCTCGCTCCTGGCACACACTACACACTCTCGGACAAACTCCTTACAATCCGAGGACAAGGAGGGCCACCACACACACCTAGTGAGTAAATCCAGAGTGCGAGTGGTCCCAGGGTGACCCGCATTCTTATGGGCGTGGAACAGCTGCATGATCTGCAACCGGAACAGAAGTGGCACGAAAAGAACTCCATCTGGTTTCCCCTCCGGAGTATCCAGTTGATAGGAGGATAATGTAGCAGCCCAATCCTCCCAAGTTTCAGTGGCAGCTAACACTACCTTACGGGGTATAATGCCCTCTGGAAGTGTAGGCTGAGCTGTCTCAGGTTCGAAACATCTGGAGAGAGCATCTGCCTTTACGTTTTGAGAACCTGGGGTGTAAGTGATGACAAATCTGAAGCGAGAAAAGAACAAAGACCAGCGGGCCTGTCTGGGGGTAAGTCTTTTGGCGCCCTCAATGTACTCCAAGTTCTTATGGTCAGTATATACAACAATGGTCAGTATATACAACAATGGTATGTTCTGCACCCTCAAGCCAGTGACACCATTCCTGAAAGGCCAGCTTAATGGCAAGGAGTTCTCTGTTGCCTACATTGTCCTACCCTGCACACCTGAACGTTGAGACAGGACTGCCCCCACCCCAATCTCCGAGGCATCTACCTCCACCATGAAGGGAAGGGCGACATCAACGTGTCTCAATATTGGTGCTGAGCAAAATAATTTTTTAAGGGTGTTGAAGGCTGACTGGACCTCAGATGACCAATGGTAAGGGTCCGCCCCTTTCTTGGTTAGACTAGTCAGAGGGGCTACTACCGAAGAGAATCCCTTGATAAATCTTCGGTAGTAGTTAGCAAAACCAAGGAACCTCCGAAGTGCCTTTAAGCCTACCGATTGAGGCCACTCTAAGACAGCCGAAACCTTTTCTGGGTCCATAGAGAGACCTGATGTTGAAATAATGTATCCCAGAAAAGGAATTTGAGTGACCTCAAAGAGGCACTTCTCTAGTTTTGCATACAAAAAATTTTGTCTCAACTTCTTTAGCACATATTTGACATGCTTGCGATGCTCTACGAGGTTTGGAGAGAAAATCAGTATGTCATCAAGGTATACCAAGACAAACTTCCCCAACACCTCCCTGAAGACCTCGTTAATCAACTCCTGGAAGACGGCCGGGGCGTTACACAACCCGAAGGGCATGACTAGATACTTGTAATGCCCGTCGGGTGTATTGAAGGCCGTCTTCCACTCGTCACCAGCCCTAATGCGTACCAGGTTGTATGCCCCACGTAGGTCCAATTTTGAGAAAATACTGGCATTGGTAATCTGGGCAAAGAGATCATCTATCAGAGGCAACAGATAGCGATTCTTTATGGTAATCTTGTTCAGACCTCGGTAGTCAATACAAGGTCTAAGACCACCATCTTTCTTTTGAACGAAGAAAAACCCCGCCCCGGCCGGTGACCGAGAAGGGCGGATGAATCCCTTTGCCAGGTTCTCGGTAATGTACTCCAGCATCGCCAGTTTCTCCGGGCCGGAAAGATTATAGAGATGACCCCTAGGGGGCGTACAACCAGATCTTAGGTCGATAGGGCAGTCGAAACTCCGCTGTGGTGGGAGTTTATCAGCGGACCTAGGACAGAACACATCCACAAATTCAGCGTGTTGAGCTGGTACCCCTTTTACCTCTACCTTGGCAGCACAAATGGCAATCCTCCCCAAACAATGAGTGTGGCAAAAAGGTGACCAGCTAAGTAGCTGACCTGAGGCCCAATATATCTGTGGGGAAAAGAGCTGTAACCAGGGCATCCCAAGAATTACGGTGGAGGTTGCCATGCGCAAAACAAGAAACGGTAAAGTCTCCTTATGTAGAACCCCTATCGTGCATGACAACCTCGGGGTCTCAGAGAGAGGTTGTCTACACTGTAGGGGAGAATCATCCACTGCTGTGACGACTATTTGTCGGTCTAAGGGTTGTAAGGGCACACCCAGCCCTTTCACAAACTCGTAATCTATAAAATTGGCCGCGGACCCAGGGTCCACGAAAGCTTCCGTACAAACAGTAAAATTCCCCCAGGAAATGGAACACGGGAGGAGTAACCGATTATTCCGACTTAGAGGTAAGCTCTGTGCGTCTAGGGTATTACCTCTAACTACACCTAGACGGCAGCGTTTCCCGATTTCTTGGGGCAATTTTGAGCAATATGACCCTGCTCTGCACAATATAGACAAAGATTTTCAACCCTTCTGCACTCTTTTTTTTGGCTCGAGTCAGCCGAGAGTGTCCGATTTGCATCGGTTCGTCAGTAGGAGGGGTAGGCGATGAAGATGCATAAGAGAGAGCTCTTACTGCATTCCTGCCTCTCGATTGGCGCTGATAGCGCAATCTGTGATCCGCACGTATCGCCAGGGAAATGGCGTCATCGACGGACTTGGGTTCTGGGTGTCCTAACATCAATTCAGAGACTTCGTCTGATAGGCCTGACAGGAAACAGCCTAATAAAGCGTAGGACCCCCACCTAGATGACACAGCCCACCTTCTGAATTCGGCCGCATAAACTTCCACCGAATTTTGACCCTGCTTGAGAGTTTTGAGCTTCCTCTCAGCAGTGATCGAAGCATCCGGATCATCATTAATTATTGCCATTGCTTTAAAGAACTCCTCAACTGACGTCAGTGCTGTATCCTCGGGCGGAAGGCCATATGCCCAAGTTTGTGAGTCCCCGAACAATAAGGTCTTAATAAAGGTCACCCTTTGCTGCTCAGTACCTGACAAAGTTGGTCGTAGCTCAAAATAAGACAAAACTCGATTGCGAAAGTTCTGAAAGTCGGATCTTTGCCCTGAAAATTTTTCTGGCGCTGACATACGGAGATCCGTGACCGGAGGGGATTGCACAGTGGCCACAGTCGTCTGCAAGGTCCTTACAGACCCAGCCAATTGGTTGATCTGAGTCTGTTGTGAATTAACCACCTCAATGAGGTTATTAAGTGAGGTGGTTAGAGTCTCGATCTGACTGCGTAGTGCTTCCATACTAGTGGTCTGCTGTTCTGTAATGATCGGTGTCAGCACGCAGAGAGAATCTGATTATTGGCGATCTGCAGTATCACCAAGAATGCAGATTTATACCCGATTATTGATGATCTGCAGCATCACCGATAATCCGACATATTGCTAACCTCTGGACACCAGCAAAAGAACACAATAAAGACAGTAATATATCACGGAAGTGTGGAAATATCCACCACACGGCAATTCCTCAGAGGTGTGGTTACCTCTGAATGGGAACCCCGTGAGTGAGATCCTCTAACCAGGCAGAGTGAGGAATCTCGGCCCCTAGCAGTAATTGTCTGCTTGGGGCAGGCGTCTTGGAGAGGCAAGCCTCAGAGATAACCCTCCAGTGGGAGAGGTTCCACTGAAGGGAGAAAGGTCAGACAGGCAAGGGTTCAGCAACAGAGATGACGGCAGCGGTACAGGAACGGAAGGCAGAAGAGTAATAGGTAATCAGGCAGAGGTCGGCAACAAGAATCGGATAGGCAAAGGTACAATAACGTAGAGAGAGAGAGAGTAGTCAAGGATAGCCGAAGTCAAAACACAGATACAATATCAAAATACAATCCTAACTAAGGTGTGAAATCCTTAGTATCAACACCAGGGCACTGAGCTAAGGTCTGAGCGCTAACACAACAGTGTATTCACGACAGCAGACAACCTGTTACTGACACACAAGCCCCATATGTAGCCAGAGGGCTGCCCAGCGCCGCCCCAGAGCCCCAGCCAATCAGAATACCTCCTGAGGTCAGCTGACTGGAGAGTCAGCTGAGCCTCCTACGTAGGAGGTAAAAGTCCTGCCTCCTTGCGCGCGTGCGTGTGACCCTCTGCCTCTGAGAGATGGAGAGGCTAGGCCCCGGGTCCGCGTCTGCCCGCGGACTGAAGTCCGCTTGCCGCCATGTGAGACCCGCCGCCATGTCGCCAGTCGCGGTGGCGGTGTCCCTGCCAGCCCGCGCCGGCCGCTCCGCCTGAACGACGGAGTCCGCCGGCTGAGAAGCTGAGACCGCCGCCATGCTGCCCCGCATGCCAGCGTTGTCTCCACTATGCCTCACATGTACCTTCTACTTGTTGGATAGGCATACCTTTTTCTGATGTACCTTTTTTGTTTTCTCTAATCAAACATCTTATATGTGCATACCACGCTTCATATATATATATATATATATATATACATATATAGACAACAGTATTTCAAGAACACATTTCATTTATTGTAATTTAATGGGGAATCTGAAGTTATACTATTACAGGGAGTGCAGAATTATTAGGCAAATGAGTATTTTGACCACATCATCCTCTTTATGCATGTTGTCTTACTCCAAGCTGTATAGGCTCGAAAGCCTACTACCAATTAAGCATATTAGGTGATGTGCATCTCTGTAATGAGAAGGGGTGTGGTCTAATGACATCAACACCCTATATCAGGTGCATAATTATTAGGCAACTTCCTTTCCTTTGGCAAAATGGATCAAAATAAGGACTTGACAGGCTCAGAAAAGTCAAAAATAGTGAGATATCTTGCAAAGGGATGCAGCACTCTTAAAATTGCAAAGCTTCTGAAGCGTGATCATCGAACAATCAAGCGTTTCATTCAAAATAGTCAACAGGGTCGCAAGAAGCGTGTGGAAAAACCAAGGTGCAAAATAACTGCCCATGAACTGAGAGCTACCAAGATGCCACTTGCCACCAGTTTGGCCATATATCAGAGCTGCAACATCACTGGAGTGCCCAAAAACACACGGTGTGCAATACTCAGATGCATGGCCAAGGTAAGAAAGGCTGAAAGACGACCACCACTGAACAAGACACACAAGCTGAAACGTCAAGACTGGGCCAAGAAATATCTCAAGACTAGAGATGTAGCGAACGGTTCGCCGGCAAACGGTTCCAGGCGAACTTCAGGTGGTTCGCCTTTGCAGAGAACCGGGAACCTTTTTTCCAAAAAGTTTGGTTCGCCCATAGACTTTAATGGCGCCGACTTTAGCGGTTAATAGCAAAGCGCCCTTACATAGTAAAAACACCAAAATTGTTGGGAATGTTAAGTGAAATAGTGGGAACAAGAGGAAAAACATTTTTTTCAAAAAGACCTTATACTTTTTGAGAAAATCAATTTTAAAGTTTCAAAGTAAAATGAGCCGATTCATAAAAAAAGAACCGATTAATTAAAAAGAACCGGATGATTCAAGAACCGTTAGTATAGCAGAGAGTGCGTCCTGAGCAGGATATGAAGTTGCCGGCTCCGCTGCTGTCTCTCTCCACCTGCCTGCACCTGTCACCCTCACCTAGCCTGGCACCCAGTGCACCCATGGGTGCCAGGCTAGGTGAGGGTGACAGGTGAGGAGGTGGGGAGAGACAGCAGGAGCAGGCAACTTCACATCCTGCTCAGGACGCATTCTCTGCTATAGACTTTGCATCCGAAAGGACGCATTCTCTGCTATGTGGGAGTCGTCGGAGATCTTCAATCAACTTAATTAAAGATCGCAACATAAGAGGATACAGTTCGTTGGATTGTTTACCGTGGATATTGGCGTGGGAAAACTTTTTTAAAGGTACAGGTAAGTATTTATGGTTAATTTAGAATAATAAAATAGTTTTCTCGTGGTTGTGTTTTTATTTCATTTAACCCTTTGTGGAAATGGGTAAGGGGTACTTTGTACCCCTATACTCATTTCTCCTGGGAGGGGGGTGGGCATCTGGGGTCCCCTTCTTAAAGGGGACTCCCAGATGTCTCCATGAACCCCCCCCCCAGGGAGTCGTCGCCCCCACCTCCTCCTGGGGCACCGGAGGTGGGGAAGAGCCCCTTGTCCATCGATTGGACAAGGACTCCGGGGGGGGGGAGGAGGGGAAGACTTGGCCACCCCTCCCCCCCCCCTCTGAGCCCCCCCATACCATGGACCATGCGGGCTGGTACAGCTCAGGGTGTGAAGCCCCAGTCGGCCAGGGCACC
Source organism: Hyperolius riggenbachi (assembly GCF_040937935.1). NCBI lineage: Eukaryota > Metazoa > Chordata > Amphibia > Anura > Hyperoliidae > Hyperolius > Hyperolius riggenbachi. The sequence continues at coordinate 152,522,464 of NC_090648.1, forward strand.
ACATTCTGGCTATCCCAGCCTGCATGGGGGACAAGGAGTTACAGAGGCTCAGGAGGGGGACCCCACGCTATTTTTTTTTTCAGATTTTGTACACACAGCACATAAAAATAAAAAAAATAAATAAAAACATTTTTTAAAGGACTTCCGAGGCCACAAATGTGAACAAAAGTTAAATACCTTTTCATAATCCAGATCCATTGAGGACGCCACCCGCACCCTCCCATTCATTCCCCCATGGCTCCCGCACTAATAACGGCCCCGGTCGAGTCCCGACCCCTCTGAAAGGGTCGGGTTCTCAACTCCTTCCCCCCTCAATATGGCCGCCACAGATTGCCGTGGCTGCGCAGTCCGCATAGACGCGATTGCGGCTGCGCAGCTCTAGGACCTCCTCCCGATGCATCTGATGTATGCACGTATATTGATGACGCGGTGGAAGGAGGGCCTAGAGCTGCGCAGCCGCAATCGCGCCTATGCAGACTGCACAGCAGTGGCAATCTGTGGCGGCCATATTGAGGGGGGAATGAGAACCTGACCCGTTTGGAGGGGTCGGGGCCCGACCGGGGCCGGTATTACTGCGGGAGCCATGGGGGAATGAACGGGAGGGCGCGGATGGCGTCCTCCATGGATCTGGAATATGAAAAAGTATTTAACTTTTTCACATTTGTGGCCTAGGAAGTCTGTTAAATATTGTTTCCCACTATCTTTTTAACATATCCTGCAAATTTGGTGTTGCTAGGATGTAAGGGGCCTTTGCTATTAACTGCTAAAGTCGGCGGGTGATGATGATAACCAACCAGAATTATAGGGGTGCAAAAGTGCTAAATTCTGCCATAGGCTTCCATTAGGCTCCCTATTTCACTTTCAAAAATCTAAAATCTTTTCAAAGGGTGATGGCTCAGCAGTGGCAAATTTTCTAGCATTGTAGGGACTCTTAGGGGGATCATGACTGGTGAGTTTCGGGCCCCTAGGCCAAAGAGGTCATAGCCTAGGGCAGGGGTGCCCCCACTTTTTCGGCTCGCGAGCTACTTTAAAATTTGCCAAGCCCAGGAGATCTACCAACATTTAAGTAGCTAGGTATACATGCCTTCAGTATAGGTAGATAGGTATAGGGGCCTTCAGTATAGGTAGTCAGGTATAGTGTAGTTAGGTGTAGGAGCCTTCAGTATAGTTAGCCAAGTATAGTGTAGTTAGGTGTGGGTGCCTTCAGTATAGTTAGCCAGGTATAGTGTAGTTAGATGTAGGTGGCTTCAGTATAGTTAGCCATGTATAGTGTAGTTAGGTGTAGGGGCCTTCAGTATAGTTAGCCAGGTATAGTGTAGTTAGGTGTGGGTGCCTTCAGTATAGTTAGCCAGGTATAGGGTAGTTAGGTGTAGGTGGCTTCAGTATACTTAGCCAGGTATAGTGTAGTTAGGTGTAGGGACCTTCAGTATAGTTAGCCAGGTATAGAGTAGTTAGGTGTAGGTGCCACTCACCTCCCTCCAGCTCCAGCAGCGGTGTCTGGGGCTCTTCCTGGTCTCCCCTCCTTCAGCCACGCTGGCTAGAGTCAGTGCAGATGCGCGGCATAGAAGAAGACTCCTGCGAGCGAAGGGGGCGGCGGGCAGCGTGCACTGACGCATTGTGCCCAGCACCGCCCCCTGCTATGACGTCGCGGCGTCCTCCATTCCCGCTGCGCCACCCCTCTCCTCTCTGCCTTTTCTGATTGGCTAGCGGCCGACAGGGGTGCAAAAGTGGTAAAATCCCCCATAGGCTTTCATTGGGCCTCCTATTTACCGTTCCAAAATCTCACACCATTTCAAAGGGCAATGGCTCAGCAGTACCAAATTTTCTAGCATTGTAGGGACTCTTAGGGGGATCATGACTGGTGAGTTTTGGGCCCCTAGGCCAAAGAGGTCATAGCCTTGGGTCACAAAAACCTGTTTATTTGGGCAATGTCAATGGTGGAAATTCTGACAAACATAAATCGCAGCCATGGCCGTTAGCAACACCTGAATCTCACGACATGTCTTATGCAGGTAGAAGGTATATTGTTATACTTGGAATCCAAAGATGGGTTCCCTACATATCTGCAAACCAGAGTTACAGGGGTGCAAAAGTGGTAAAATCCCCCATAGGCTTTCATTGGGCCTCCGATTTACCGTTCCAAAATCTCACACCATTTCAAAGGGCAATGGCTCAGCAGTGGCAAAACTCACCAGTCATGATCCCCCTAAAAGTCCCTACAATGCTAGAAAATTTGGTACTGCTGAGCCATTGCCCTTTGAAAAGATTTGAGATTTTGGAAAGTGAAATAGGGAGCCAATGAAAGCCTGTGGGGGATTTTATCACTTTTGCACCCCTGTAACTCTGGTTTGCAGAGATGTAGGGAACCCATCTTTGGATTCCAAGTGTAACAATATGTCTTCTACCTGCATGAGACATGTCGTGAGATTCAGACGTTGCTAACGGCCATGGCTGTGACTTATGTTCATCAGAATTTCCACCATTGACATTGCGCAAACAAACAGGTTTTTGTGACCCTAGGCAATGACCTCTTTGGCCTATGGGCCCGAAACTCACCAGTCATGATCCCCCTAAGAGTCCCTACAATGCTACTAAATTTGGTACTGCTGAGCCATTGCCCTTTGAAAAGATTTGAGATTTTGGAAAGTGAAATAGGGAGCCAATGAAAGCCTATGGGGGATTTTACCACTTTTGCACCCCTGTAACTCTGGTTTGCAGAGATGTAGGGAACCCATCTTTGGACTCCAAGTATAACAATATGCCTTCTACCGCGGCAATCTGTGGCGGCCATAATGACAGGGGAATAAGAACCCGGCCCATTTGGAGGGGTTGGGACCCGACCGGGCCGTTATTACTGCGGGTGCCATGGCGGAATGAATGGGAGAAGGCGCAAATGGCATCCTCCATGGATCTGGATTATGAAATGGTATTTAACTTTTTTCATACTTGTGGCCTCGTAAGTCCAGGCTTGTTTGCGCTGATCTGTGCAGCGTGGGCTCTCCAGCCCACAGCACAGATCAGCAGACAGCCAGGGCGACCAGACTTCCCCTCTTTTTTCCCCGCTAGAGGGATGTCCTGCTGGGGGGCTCTGATCACCGCCGGCTATTTGCAATCAGTGTGGGGGGGGGGGTTGGCTCCTCAAAGCCCCCCTCCGCAGCGATTTTCCGCCTCCTTCCCCTTCCCTCCCTCTCCTCATTCCCCTGGGCTGTGCAGGATGGAGATCCATCCTGCACAGCCTCTAATAGGCTTCAGCCTATCAGCTGCCGGCGATCCCCGGCCAATCAGAGGCCGGGGATTGACGATCTCCTTTACGGTGCACCCATGGGTGCACTGGGTGCCAGCCTAGGTGGGGGTTGACAGGTGCAGGCAGGTGGGGAGAGACAGCAGCAAGAGCCAGCAGCTTCACATCCTGCCGAGGACGCATTCTCTGCTATACTAACGGCGCATGAATGAGCCAGATCTTTTTAATGAATCGGGTCTTTTTTATGAATCGACCTTTTTTTAACTTTAAAATCGATTTTCTCAAAAACTATAAGGTCTTTTTGAAAAAAATGTTTTTCCTCTTGCTCCCACTGTTCTTGTTAACATTCCCAGTAATTTTGGTGTTGCTAGCTTTTAAAGGGGCTTTGCTATTAACCGTTAAAGTCGGCGGGGGTATATTTTTCCACGGTCAGAAGGAGAATTTACATTGAAACTTTAAAATTGATTTTCTCAAAAACTATAAGGTCTTTTTGAAAAAAAAAATTTCCTTTGGTTCCCACTGTTCTTCTTAACATTCCCAGTAATTTTGGTGTTTCTAGCTTTTAAAGGGGCTTTGCTATTAACTGCTAAAGTCGGCGGCCGTTTAATTTTCCCACGGTCAGAAGGAGTTACTTTAAAATGATTTTCTCAAAAAATATAAGGAATTTTTGTAAAAAAAAATTCCCCTCTTGTAGTCACTGAAAGATCTCAGATGTTAGACACCATGAAACATCTTTTCCATCACTTTTCTGGCCAGCAGAAATGTTTCTAGTTTTCAAAGTTCGCCTCCCCATTGAAGTCTTTTGCAGTTTGCGGAAGTTCCTGCGAACCGAACCTTCCGCGGCAGTTCGCGAACAGGGTTCGCGAACTGAAAATCGGAGGTTCGCGACATCTCTACTCAAGACTGATTTTTCTAAGGTTTTATGGACTGATGAAATGAGAGTGAGTCTTGATGGGCCAGATGATGGGCCCGTGACTGGACTGGTAAAGGGCAGAGAGCTCCAGTCCGACTCAGACGCCAGCAAGGTGGAGGTGGAGTACTGGTTTGGGCTGGTATCATCAAAGATGAGCTTGTGGGGCCTTTTCGGGTTGAGGATGGAGTCAAGCTCAACTCCCAGTCCTACTGCCAGTTTCTGGAAGACACCTTCTTCAAGCAGTGGTACAGGAAGAAGTCTGCATCCTTCAAGAAAAACATGATTTTCATGCAGGATAATGCTCCATCACACTCGTCCAAGTACTCCACAGCGTGGCTGGCAAGAAAGGGTATAAAAGAAGAAAAACTAATGACATGGCCTCCTTTTTTACCTGATCTGAACCCCACTGAGAACCTGTGGTCCATCATAAAATGTGAGATTTACAAGGAGAGAAAACTGTACACCTCTCTGAACAGTGTCTGGGAGGCGGTGGTTGCTGCTGCACGCAATGTTGATGGTGAACAGATCAAAACACTGACAGAATCCATGGATGGCAGGCTTTTGAGTGTCTTTGCAAAGAAAGGTGGCTATATTGGTCACTGATTTGTTTTTGTTTTGTTTTTGAATGTCAGAAATGTATATTTGTGAATGTTGAGATGTTATATTGGTTTCACTGGTAAAAATATATAACTGAAATGGGTATATATTTGTTTTTTGTTAAGTTGCCTAATAATTATGCACAGTAATAGTCACCTGCACACACAGATATCCCCCTAAAATAGCTAAAACTAAAAACAAACTAAAAACTACTTTCAAAAATATTCAGCTTTGATGTTAATGAGTTTTTTGGGTTTATTGAGAACATGGTTGTTGTTCAATAATAAAATTATTCCTCAAAAATACAACTTGCCTAATAATTCTGCACTCCCTGTATTTATTACATCAGCATCTTAATCTTGGTTAGGAAACTTTCTTTATTAAGAATTCTTTAAATGAACACCTTGTCCTTACAGTTATATAAAATGATAAATATTATAAGAGTGAATTATAGTTAATGCAATTACACATACAACTGAAATATCTGACCTTTTATGAAATTTCTTTTACATGCTGTTATCCACTAGAAAAGTTTCTGAAAGCCTGGCCTTAACTCCTTTGTTGTGATCTTTGTCTGAACATCATGTAACTGTGGTGTGCATCCATTAATACCTTATCTACGAGACCCGAGCTTTCTAATGGATGATACATTCCTTGAACAGATTAACTGATGGTACATACTTTATGCTTTTTATTGTAAACTCTTTGATTTTTTGCAGGCTATCTACCTACAGAAAATAATTTAAAAATAATTCAAATGAGAAAATATATATTCAGTAAAATAGCATTTTGAATTATAAAATATGTTTATGTGTAGGAGTCTTTGATTATAGGTTTTGTGTACTTGGGAAGATAACTCACCCTGACTAGAGATGACCAATAAAATATACGAGTTTGCTTTAAAGTATTCCCTGAAAATTGGCAGTAAGGTTTGCCATGTAAAGTTCGCCATTTCAAGCGTGAAGAAAAACAAATTACAATTTTTACTCTCTAAAATTACTGACTAGGTAGGTAAATTACCAACTTGTGCAGTAAATGCCTCAAGAAATGTCAAGTAAATGCAATTCACAAAGATTAAAATATTCGGTAAATCAGCTCTGACCAGCAGGTAACTCACAATCTCCGTGTGGTAACATTGACAGATGTAGCAGACAGCCAATAGCGAGAGCCAGACAACCAATTGGGAGAGCCACACAGACTTGCTTCCATGAGTGTAGCAATCACCCCTGCGACCCCTGCCATCACAGGGGGGCCCTTCCTCCTCCCTCTCTCCAACCCACAAGTGCAGCCAATTACCAAAAAAAACCTCCCCTTTTGCTCAAAAAGCATCCCTGCAACCTCCTCCCCCATACAGAGTAGCAAGTAAAGCAGCTTCTAGAAGCAGGAAAAAATTACAGATGCTCCCGTTACAGCAGAACACTCCCGGCCGGATATTGGGTTCGGATATCTGACTTTACTCGGATACCAGAAAGTTTGGATTCGGGTATTCGATTCGGATCCGGATATCTGGGTACCTGGATCCGAATAAATTCGGATTTTAAATGGGGGGAATCGAAGCACCCATGCTTCCTGCTGCCATTTGCCGACTCCTGATCACATGACTCTCATGGAGTTCAGGGACCAAGGGGGCCCTACGCTATCATTTTTGCAGGGGGGGGGGGGGGAGGTGCTATTAAGTCTAGTTATGCCCCTGCTTGCTTCTCACCCAATTTGATCTGATACTCAAATGGGGAGGGAGGACGGGACTTGAGAATGGCAGAGCAAGAAAAAGAGACATTTTAAAAGGCTTTTTTGTACAGAAAAGCTCCAGTAGAAGGAGCTCTTCTGTACTGGTAAACAGAAGAGCTATCTTGAGTCGTTGCAGAAGATCTAAAGGTGCTGGGGATGCACTGGGCAGAAAAACCCCAGACTCATGCACACTACTTGTTAGTGGATTGAAGCATGTTTTTCAGTGTACTACCAAACTTCTACCGCATGTGGGAAATCTTAGTGTATTTGGAGAAAAAAGTCTAAAATACAGAATTAGGTATTTTAACCACTTCAGCCTACAGTGTTGTTCCCCTTATGCATCCGAGCAACTTTCACCTACCATTCATTCGCAATAACTTTATCACTACTTATCACACTGAAATGATCTATCCACCATTTATTTTCCACCACAATTTAGACTTTCTGTGGGTGGTACATTTTGCTAAGAATTATTTTATTCCAAATCCATTTTAACAGGAAGATTAAGAAAAAAATTCATTATTTCTCAGTTTTTGGCCATTACAGTTTGAAATTAATCCATGCTACCGTAATTAAAAACCCATGTATTTTATTTGCCCATTTGACCCGGTTATTACACCGTTTAAATGATGTCCCTATCACAATTTATGTCGCCAATATTTTATTTGGAAATAAAGATGCATTTTTTTCAATTTGCGTCCATCACTATTTACAAGCTTATCATTTAAAAATTATATTAATATACTCTCTTGACATGCATATTCAAAAAGTTCAAACCCTTAAGTAACTATTTACGGTATGTTGTTCTTTTTTTTTATTTATTTTTTTATTAGAAATTTTATTTGGGTAATTTTTGGTGTGGGAGGTAAACAGCTAATTTCAAATGTAATATAGATTACTTAGATGCTTTCCTTGCGTTGAAAGACATCCATGGCTACAATTACTAGGTAATGCCTAATGATGTTGATCCAGGGATTTTATCTGATTGCCATCTGGAGTCGGGAAGGAATTTTTCCCTTTTGGGGCTAATTGGACCATGCCTTGTAAGGGTTTTTTCGCCTTCCTCTGCATCAACAGGGATATGTGAGAGAGCAGGCTGGAGTTGTACTTTGTACTGGTTGAACTCGATGGACGTATGTCTTTTTTCAACCACAATAACTATGTAACTATGTATAATGTATTTATTTAATAAAAAATGTATGTGGGTATAGTTTTACTATTTGGCCACAAGATGGCCACAGTCAAAAAGTCCTGGAAGTGAACAATCTCGCTTCCAGGAAGCATTAGGGGGACGTGAAACTTTGTTTTCTGCAGAAAGACTGCGGCCTCTGATAAGAGACCGTCGGTTTTTCTGTGGAGGACTTAGATCAATGAATGGGAACTATATTTCAATTCATTTATCTTGGGGCTAACGGCAGGCGGCAGTGGCAGCAGCAGAGTCTATCTGGATGGATATATCCATCCAGATAGACTTTAGTGGTTAACAACCTAAATTATTTTACCTAGCTACCCTTAGTGAATTGAGGCCTTAGTGTATAATTTTTCTGCAACTTAGTGTCAGAATTATAATGTTTTAAACCTATCTACGAGATTCTCGTCATCAGACCGGAAATTCTGTGAAAATCTCACAAAGCTGCAAGACACAAATTTGCTTGTTGATATTCCTAACTGCAGTTGACTTTTTATCCTTCGCCCCCAAAGGCCAGTGGTATTTCTGACGACCTGTACCAGAAGCATCAAGTGTTTCAGCAACTAGATACCAGAAGAACTATAGGACCGAGAGGGAACCTCTAGACCCCAGGTGATGTTATATTAGGAAGGAGGAGAACCACTAGATACCAGGCGCACTATATGGGAGAGGGAGGGGGAAACTAGACACCAGCAGTATGAGGCAAGGGGGACAACTAGACATCAGGTGTGCAGTATGGGGGAGGGAAGAAGGACCATTAGACATCAGAGCATTGTATAGGTGAGGGAGGACCACTAGACACAAGGGAACTGTATAGGGGAAGGAGGGGAACTGCTAGACACCGGGTACACTATATGGGGAGGAAGGGGTCCTCTAGACACCATGTACACTGTATGGGGAGGGAGGAGGCCACTAGACACCAAGTATGTTGTAGGGGATGGAGGAGTGGGGACCACTAGATGCAAGGTAACACTGTATGGGGAGGAATGGGGGGACCACTAGAAACCAGGTTCACTGTATGGGGGATATTGTATAACTATGTTTACACTTGAGTAAAACATTTTCTGGTGTCTGAAGGAAAACCTAAGTACCTCGCTTTATACTTGGATCGGTTTATATAGGAGTATATATGGTAAATAGCAATTAGTTTGCTTGTGAACAGAAACCTGAAGACTGCTGAAATATACAACTCTTGGAATTTAATACACCAGAAGCAGTAGCATAACTAATGAGCTTGGGGCCCCAGTGCAAGTTTTACACAGGGCCCCAAGCATTCTATTGCAAAGGTACACCTACCAACACAGAAATGGGTTCAGAAGTGTGTAGAAGTAACTGCAGTTTAATACTTTAATGGAAAAATCAGACCTTTTTCAGCATTGTCCAATGTTCCTGCAATGTTCAGCGCTGCGTAATATGTTGGTGCTTTATATATACAATACATAATAATAATAATAATAATAAAAAGCGGCCAAGATTCACAATCTTGAAAATTGTCTCTTTTACCTCATGTTATCTATAAAATAACTTTTCAATATTTCCCAAGCAAAAACATTACTCAAAATAAGTTCTTCTGATTCAATATTACTTTTTGGGTCCAATCCAATTCAGTTTTTCTCCTATGTTTTCTTCTAAAGCAGTGTACCTTAATTTGAAGGAGCGCCCAATTTGCCTTGCCTCCTTACATAACAGCGCTCACCGATATGTCAGGATCGTGCCTTCCTTAGATAGGAGCGTGCCTTCCTATACATAGTCTATATATGAAGGCAGGCTACTGACATAGACTATGTATAGGAACAGTGGCATAGCTAAGGAGCTGTGGGCCCTGATGCAAGTTTTACATGGGGCACTCTATACATAACAGGTGCACCAAAACTGGCCCATGGCTACAACAGTGTCAGAGGTGTAAGAAGGGGATGGGGAACAGTGTGTTAAAGAGAACCCGAGGTGGATTTGAAGAATATTATCTGCATACAGAGGCTGGATCTGCCTATACAGCCCAGCCTCTGTTTTGCTATTCCAAACCCCCCTAAGGTCCCCCTGCTCTCTGCAATCCCTCATAAATCACAGCCAAGCTGCTGACAAACAGTTTGTCAGAGCTGGCTGTGTTTATCTCTATAGTGTCAGTCTGCTGCTCTCCCCGCCTCCTGCAGAGCTCCAGTCCCCACCTGCATCCCTTCCCTCCCTGCTGATTGGAGGGAAGGGACGGGGGCAGGGACTAGAGCTATGCAGGAGGCGGGGGAGCAGCTGAGACTGACACTACAGATGTAAACACAGCCTCACAGCATGGCTGTGATTTATGAGGGATTGCAGAGTGCAGGGGGACCTTAGTGGGGTTTGGGATAGCAACAGAGGCTGGGCTGTATAGGCAGATCCAGCCTCTGTATGCAGATAACATTCTTTAAACACACCTCGGGTTCTCTTTAAGGATTACTACTATTCAAAGCATCTATAGAAGTGATTATTACCAACACAGGATCAATAGAGAGCTAATACTGTGATAAAGGGTGGACCCTTCGGGGCCCCTCTGGCTCAAGAGCCCCGATGCGGTCGCTACCTCTGCACCTCCTATTGCTACGCCAGGCAGGCACGCTCCTATATAAGGAAGGCACGCTCCTGACATAGACTATGTATAGGAAGGCACGCTCCTATCTATGGAAGGCACGCTCCTGACATAGACTATGTATAGGAAGGCACAATCCTATCTAAGGAAGGCACGCTCCTGACATAGACTATGTATAGGAAGGCACTCTCCTATCAAAGGAAGGCGCACTCCTGACATAGACTATGTATAGGAAGGCACGCTCCTATCTAAGGAAGGCACGCTCCTGACAAAGCAGCGAGCGCTGCTATGTAAGGCATGTATTAGCGGCCGTTCCTTCACATTAAGGTGCGCTTCTTTAGCAATGCAGCTTAATGAATCAAGCCCCTTATCAAAAATGCCTTTTAAGCCACCAGCAAGCAAAGAAAAAAATACTCAGAATAGTTTTGAAAGTTCCTTTTTCCCTATTTTCTGATACTTTTTCAAAGCAAAGTGCAAAAGTTATTTTAAGTAGAAGATGAAAAATAATCCGGAGAAAACTTAGAAGAGAAACTGAAATGGATCGGGCCCTTTGTGTCTTAATTTTGGTACTTTTTTGTTTGGTCGATTAAAAACAAGTGAGGCAAGATCATTCTTGAGAAAACTTTTATTAACTAACCCAGTATCTGGACAAGTCCTGAAAGATGGGTAACAGCTGGTAGTGTAACCCAGTTGAGGCTAGGTTCACTGTGGCTGGATAGTGTACTGGTGAAGGGCTCTGCCTCTGACTCAGGAAACCTGTGTTCAAATCTCGTCTCTTCCTGTTCTGTAAGCCAGCATCTATTCAGTGATGAGACCTTGGGCAAGCCTCCCTAACACTACTACTGTCTATAAAGCGTGTCCTAGTGGCTGCAGCTCTGGAACTTTGAGTCAGCCAGGAGAATAGTGTGATATAAACGTTATTTGTCTTGACATTGCTTTGTGTTCCCTGTGTAACAGGACACAACACAACGGAACAATAAGTCGTACTGCACATTATTGCCTCGTTACGTTGCATACTGTGAAGTATACGAACAGCGGAAAGTATGCTCTCCTGTACCTGTAAATGTGTGTATTTAACAGTAACTCACTGCAGCGGTGCATTACCATAATGCAAAACGTTATACCGCAATGCAAACGTCGTACTATGAATGTCATAGTACGACGTTTTCATTGCGGTATAACGTTTTGCATTATGGTAGACTTAGACATAGACTTAACATTTCAGTGTGTCTTTCAGCATTTCAATGTCTCCCTAACGTCATACCTTAACATCCCACTGTAAACCTAGACTTAGGATAGGTTTATATGAAACATGAAAATGATGGAGCATAGAAACGGACATGTCAAAGGATTCTATATTGTACAGGATCCATTCAAACATGTCATTATCAACATATTAATTGTCTATGCTATGGTAGTGGAACACAGATTCCCCATGTTGCCTGACTTTTCCGGACACCCAATATAAAAATCTTCCTTCAGACCGCACCCAATCAGACCTCTCTTGCTGATTATTAACAAAAAGCATTCTAGTTTTGGGTCACCCTGAGCTGCTTGAGTATTCAGTTGTACTGGTCCAAGCCTTCTCCCATATAGCCATATCAATCCCTGCTATGCACTGTTGGGTTGATGTGATTCTGTAAATTTTATAAGCTATAGCTTTGCTATACACCAGTAGTTCTGAATGTTAGCCTGGCTTCAGGGGCAAAAAGAGATGATTTGCATATACAGTAGTGATGCATTGTGGGTAACCACAGTCACTCACTTAAAGCTGAATTATCGCAAATACCTTCTGTTTTAAAAAGCAAACTACACTGAGCGTTGCTTTTTAGTAGGAGGGGTTTTCAGTCTTTTTTAGTCCCTTCTGCTTTTCTAGTAGTTCTGGGTCACCCTGAGCTGCTGCTTGGGTGTTCTGTTTAAAAAGGTTTAAAGATGGACTCAGTGGATTATACATTGCATACACTGTGATGGTACACACTGCGATCCAACACAGCGTGGACCTAGCCTTATGCAAAGTTCCTGGTGAGATGTCTGATTAAAAAGTCATTTTTAAATAGTTCAGTCTTGTGACTGTTTGAATCATAGTGAATATTTGGTATAGTTTTACATATTTCAAGCAGAACAGAATTGAAGGGTTTTTTAATGTGTTCTGCAAGGGTAAATGTTTATATCACCAGGTATACGAAAGTAGGCTTAGTTGGCATCTTAAGACAAAAGGCTATTCCCTAATCAGTGCAGCACAGCCGGCATTTAAAACCCATACAAAGAGATCTTACGAGTGCCTGCCTCCAGACAAAGTAACTGTTACACCCAACAAGTTCCCTTTTTATACATAATACTAAGACAAAAACAAAGGACTCCTTCTCTACAAAATAAGATTTTATCCCATGCAATGCAGCTCAGAGGCAGCTTTACCACGGTAAACATGCTAAATGTAAAATTGTATAATTATTTGCTATATTTTTCACAGATGAGGGAGCGCAATATTGCACAATGATTGACGTGAGAAGTCATAAATCAAAGTCGGTATTTGAGAGCAGTGATTAATGGCTTGTCCATTTCAACCCAGTGATTTATAAGAGGCATGTGTGAAGGTTACACATGTTCGATACACATGTATCTCTTTCTGCTTCTATGCATGGTTCATCTTCCTCGGGCTCTTTTCTTGAATTAGACTTTATTACGTTTTTATATTAGCAGCATTTTGCTGTGACTGACCCCTTGTGCATTTTCTGCATTACACTAATGTTCCCTAGTCTAGGGGGAATTAATGATTTGTGGGTTTGTGTCATATTAAACCCAGTGCTTTTTTTCCCAGACTTCATTTCCAGAGGATTGTCCTACTTATCTGCTGGTAACTGTGCTTAGCTTCTTGTCTAGGCATTCCAATGAGCACCTATTAACAATGGTGCCATTCCCAGAATTTGGGCGATGTAGTTGAGTAAGTAAAATTGTAATTCCTTTTTAAACTTCATACAATGACGACCATCCAAGATTCCTTTTTTATGAGATACTAAAGTGGTGAAGTCACAACAATACACAGGTGACAAAACAATACACTACAAAAGCATATACTATGTTTGAGGGCAAATATAAGATGATAGACATTTGAAAATGATCTTTCTTTATTTCCAGGACCTATATAAATTGTAGTAGAGTATTGTATGAAAGTATATGTGCTTTTACCATTGGCCCTGATTTTAGCTCCTCACTCGGGGACATGGGAAAGTATTAAAGGATGCTTCATAAAGGTGGAAATCGGGAATACAAGATAACTAATGCCTAATCCATGCTCACACTATTGTTATTATTATTACACTAGAAAATGACCACAAAGAACATTTACAATATAAATATGGGTACAAATATAGAATGGCTTTAAAGGACACCTGAAGCGAACATAAACTAATGAAGTAAATGATTGTATCTATCTTCCTTCTCCTAAAAATGACTTTTTAAGATATTCCACAGTTTTATTTAATGTTTAAATCTTCTTTTGAAGTTTTAACTGTTTTATTGTTTTTGCTCAATGACACATTCATTGAAGTATTCATTGAAGCCAGAGCTAAAATCTATTGACCCTTTTTATCTTTTTACTGCTATTAGAAGCCATCTTTTAGCCAGGAAAGTGTTTTATAGTTGGCATTTCTTATCAGTGAGGGTCACACTGTAGTCACTTCCTGTCTGATTCAGGACTGGGTCAGCTACTTACATACCTGATATTTAACTCTTTCAGGCAGAGAAAGAAAAAAAGGTCACAGCATAGTTATTTGTGTGCTAGGCACTGTCCATACCCATGTCTATCTCCTCATGTCACATGTCACCTCGGGTATCCTTTAAAAATTCTGAAAGGATATTAAAACACATGCACCGTGACCTGCCACTGCAGTGTGAATGTTGCCTAAACTTGCAAAATATCTAATGTATAATTTAATTTGCTGGATATTCAATAAATATGGAGAATATTGAGAACTGTCATCACATGTCCTATCCCCCCCCCCCCCCCCCACATACGGGGCGTGAGGGGACATGTCTGGGACAGACGGACACAGAACCATGCAGCAGAAATTATTGTTATTATAGATGTTGTTGATATATTGGTGAACAGAACAGTGCTATGGTTTATGTAAAATACTAACTGAAATAAATCAGTAGACTAGCTGGTGGCACATGGTACGCTGTCCCACGAAAGATGGCATGCGTACTTCTGCCCCACATGCCATCTCTTTAGATCAGCCCTTTTCAACTTTTTTTACCCTGGAGGAACCCTGCAAATTACTTTTGGATCTCAAGGAACCCCTGCAAACACATTTTAATCTTGAGGAACCCCTGCATTTATTTTTCCGGAGGCGTGGTCTTTAAAAGTAGGTGAGGCTGTTAATTTCACTAACTCCTATTACACTGCCACTCATTATACTGTGCTCATTATTATTCTGACCCCCAATTTAGTGCTTCTTTTTACAGTACCCCCTATTATAGTGTGGAAATCTATTAACCCTTCGCACTCTCGCACATGGATACATAACGTTAGCTCCCTTGTGCGATTGGTAAGATGCACTATCTGTCCCAGGAGAGGACGTCAGGATGTGTGCTCCTAATCCATTGATAGGTTTGATGCAATGAATGTGTTTGCATGTCTGCACTATGCATGTTACAGGGCCAGAGTTAGGACACCTATGTTTACCTGGGTACTTCTGCGCAGTATAGGTGACTAAGCATAAGAATGCATTCTTCTGTGAACTAAAACCCCGGCTTTTAACTTAGCTGTAGGGATAACAGTGGTGCCTGGATGAGTGAATCTGTGAATGCATTTGTTTGAACATTTGCATGCGAGAGTGTGAAGGGCTAATAGATTTTTGCTGTTTTCTAGCCACACCCCCTTCAGCACCTCCCTTTCCTTAATAACTTATATAATGTCCTAACTAGAGGCGATGTGCCTGGATATATGTATGTTTATTCTTATCATTGACCCCTGTGGCTAGGGTCTAATTCAGTGCACTCCCTCCTTCCCCTGTATGTGTTTGTCAGCATGCGCACAGCTTATGCTGGTGTATGCGCATGGTGCACATGGATACATAACGTTAGCTCCCTTGTGTGATTGGTAAGATGCACTATCTGTCCCAGGAGAGGACGTCAGGATGTGTGCTCCTAATCCCTAGATAGGTTTGATGCAATGAATCTTTGCATGTCTGCACTATGCATGTTACAGGGCCAGAGTTAGGACACCTATGTTTACCTGGGTACTTCTGCGCAGTATAGGTGACTAAGTATAAGAATGCATTCTTCTGTGAACTAAGACCCCAGCTTTTAACTTAGCTGTAGGGATAACAGTGGTGCCTGGATGAGTGAATCTGTGAATGCATTTGTTTGAACATTTGCATGCGAGAGTGCGAAGGGTTAATAGATTTTTCCTATTATAATTTGCTCTATTATACTTCCTCCACGATGGGGGGAAATGCCAAGGAACTCCTGCAGAGTCCTCAAGGAACCCTGGTTGAGAGAGCCTGGTCTAGATGTTGAGCGCACCATCCCGCCGCACACAGGGCAGGAGGGGGCATGTTTGGGACAGACAGACACAGATCCGTACAGCAGATGACTTGAAAACTAAGATTATAGATGTTGTTGATGTATTGGTGAACAGTGCTGTTGAATTGGTTTATTTAAAAGGCTAACTTGGATACATCAGATAGATAATAAATCACTACTTTATATTTTGCTCTATGTAACAGGGGTTCAAATACACACATACACACAATACATATGGCCTGCATCATGCGTGTGTGCATCAGATAGATTTCTGTCAGGAATCTATCTGATGTGTGCCACACACTAGGAACAGATTTCCAATAGATTTTAGAATGAAATCTATTGGGAATCTATCTAAATGCATTATCGGACCATTAGATCCAATGCAACTCTATGGGCCATCGATCTGCTGGCAACAGCAGATCGACCTAGATCTTCCATCCTGTCAGATAGATCAAATCCATTGAAATCGGCTACAAATCGGCCACAAATCTATCGATTGATAGATTTGAAAGAATCGATTTTTGATCGATTCTACAGAATCGATTGATGGCTGAAATCGACCAGTGTTTGGGCCTCTTTATGCTAGGTACATATTATGAGATTTTCAAGCAGATTTATTGTCAGATCCATTATTTCCAACATGTCTGATCTGATTTTCGATCGATTTTCGATTGTTTTCCGTTCATTGCCATAGGATATCGATCGGAAAACTATCGGAAATCGATCAGAAATCAGATCAGACATGTTGAAAATAATCGATCTGACAGTAAATCTGCCAGAAAATCTCATAGTGTGTACCTAGCATAAGGACTTTAGGAACAAGCTAGTAAACGCTCTGCATATAAATGTGAGAAATTACCAACTGTTACATTAGGGATGTTTGCCAAACTATCCAATAAAAATAATATAATTTGCCAAAAAAACACCACCTAATTCACTTATATTGAAATGATCTCCATTCTGCTCAAACAGCACACTGTGCATTGAGATACATTTCCAAGCGATGATGACTGCTTACTGACTATTGTTATATTAGATTTATTGAAAGTGTACATAAATAAATATCCCATCAAATGGTTTAAACTGCAGATGCTGGCAAAATTTCCGCGAGCGTTTGCTGCCTGCTATAAGCTTCCCTTTAGCCAGATTACATCCTGCAGTTTTCACAGGTCAAAAGTTCAGGCTGCAGATATTTTTAGTTTGTCTCCTTTTAGTAATGTGCTGATTTTTTATTATTTGTTAGGCTTTTCAACGCTGTAAATGTGTGTGGTATTAACACAGCCTGCAAAGATCCTGCACAACCCCCTATATTACAGTATTGCAACTTTTGCTATGTGTTTATTAATATGGGAGTTAAAGGAGATCAAATTTATAAAAAAAATATATATATGGCTATAACCTTAAAACAGTTTTAACTATTTATAGAAAGTAAGTCAACACATATCACAGTCATGTTCAAACTATACCTTTCTTTAGATCAAATTTATTTATTTTCTTGAAAATCCTGTGCAGACATTGTTAACCACTTCACCACTGAGGGGTTTTACCCCCTGACCACCAGAGCAGTTTTCACCTTTCAGCGCTCCTTCCATTCATTCATCTATAACTTTATTATTACTTATCCCAATGAAATGAACTATATCTTGTTTTTTTCACCACCAATTAGGCTTTCTTTAGGTGGGACATTATGCCAAGAATTATTTTATTCTAAATGTGTTTTAGTGGGGAAATAGGAAAAAATGTGGGAAAAAATTATTATTTTTCAGTTTTCGGCCATTATAGTTTTTAAATAAAGCATGCTACTGTAATTAAAACCCATGAAATGTATTAACCCATTTGTCCCGGTTATAAAACCATTTAAATTATGTCCCTATCACAATGTTTGGCGACAATATTTTATTTGGAAATAAAGGTGCATTTTTTTCAGTTTTGCATCCATCCCTAATTACAAGACCGCAGTTTATAAAGTAACAGTGTTATACCCTCTTGACATAAATATTTAAAAAGTTCAGTCCCTAAGGTAACTATTTATGTTTTTTTTTTTATTGTATTTTTTTTTTTTAATTACAAAAAAAAAATAAAAATTGGGGAGTGTGGGAGGTAATGAGTTAATTTATTGTGTAAATGTAATGTTTGTATATGTAAAATGCTTTTAGGGTGTAGTTTACTATTTGGCCACAAGATGGCCACAGAGTGTTTGTTTACATGCGACCTGTAAGCGTCCGGAAGGACGCTTACAGGAAGCAGTAGGAGGCTGGGAGACTCACAATGATCTCGCTGTTTCTGAAAGAAGCAGCAGATCATTGCGGGGGCTTAGATCAACGAACGGGAATGCATTTTCCCGTTCATTGATCTCCGGGCAAGCGGGCGGCGGCGTGCACGAGCGGCGGGTGCGCGCGCACGAGTGGCGGGAACGCGGACAGCGGCGGTAGCGCGGAAGGTACGGATTTCTCCGTCCCTGGTTTTTTAGGGGGAAAAAAGGGACGGAGAAATCCGTACGCGTGGGGGTAAAGTGGTTAATATTATTGTGGTTTATGTGATCATAAATGCCAGACAAAACATGAGGCTTCTGTTTTAATTTAAACCCCTCCAGGATTGGAGCTGTCTTGATTGGGTGTGACAAGATTTTCTAAAAAGGTAGGGGCAGCATGACAGAAGAATCTGGCTCAATAAGTTTGGAGTTGGACTCTGGAGCTGGTCAAGTTATTAGATCCTGTTAATCTGAGGTTAATGTTAGTTAATGTAATTAGTTAATGTTAGCATGCCAGTTTTGAAGAGGATTGCCCATTTTATGGGTAGAGAGTGGAGTGAGCCAAGGGTAAGGCCTCGTTCAGACTATACACACTGCCGTGCGCATTTTGGCAGCGCGTATATTGTGCGACGCGCAAGAACGGTAGAAGGGCATAGACAGCCCTTCTACCGTTCCCATCATATGCGCTGCGTGGAAGCGCAATTGCGCTATCACGTGCTGCACGCATTTTTGGTAATCGCAGCGCAGATCCCATTCATTGCAATGAATGGGATCTGCAGCGCAGCGCATAGTAGCGCGGATGGCGTGCGATCGGACGCGTTGCGTTCTGATCGCACATCCATCTGCGCTAAATGATGTGAACGAGGCCTAAAGTGTTATGTGGCAGTGATGGGGTTGGCTTATTAACAGCCTTGCGGCAGCATTCTGTACTAGCTGCAGGCTGTGTAGGTCTTTATTTGGAAGGCCTGCATAGAGGGCATTACAATAGTCCAGCCATGATGTGGTTGGAAGATTAGAAAGACACTATTGCTGGCTCATGTCCAGCAAGTTCCTAGATTCCCAGAACTAGCCTTAAAGAGACACTGAAGCAAAAAATGAATTATGATATAATGATTTGTATGTGTAGTACAGCTCAGAAATAAAACATTAGGAGCAGAGATATAAGTCTAATATTGTTTCCAGTACAGGAAGAGTTAAAATACTCCAGTTGTTATCCATGCGAAAGAGCCATCGAGCTCCACGACTTTCAAAGTCACACAGAGCTCTGTCTTCTGAAGCTTGTTATTTCAACTGCAGAGAAAAAGAAAATACAGTGACTGACAGAGAACAGTTCAAAAGTTCACTTGCCTGCTTTGTAAAATTATTTAGAATCCTGAGTAGTGTGTAAACTGCAAATATTAGAGAATGATGCAATGTTATAAAAAACACTATATAACTAAAAATAAAAATATGAGAATATTTTCTTTGCTGCTAATGTTCTAGTAATTATCCGTACTACTCAACCAATAGATTATATCATAATTTTACTTTCGCTTCAGTGTCTCTTTAAGCAAGGCCAGAACTGGAACGATACTGATACAAGAAAATCTCTGGAGGAATAACAATGAAAGGGAGTCTGGTGCCAGATTGTCAGAAAGACCACTGCTCAGGCAATACCTTCAGGGCATGGAATAAAGGGAGAGGCAGCACAGGTTACAGACAGGGGCATAACTATATATCCCCCCTACCCAATGTTCACACCCTTTCCCTTATCTACACTTGGTGGCCCTCAGAGCCTGGAGGTCCATATTGCAAGGGTCATAAAACAAGTGAGGACATCATAATCTTCACATCCATAACAAGTGTAGCCACAAAAACATTGGATCTGAAGGATGGACGTCTTTATTAGAGTAATTGATGTAGCAGTTGGAGCCCCTTTCAGATCTGGGTCCTCCTGCAGTTGCAGGGACTTCACCCCTGTAGTTCTCCCTCCCGGTTACAGAAAACATAATTGTAGAAGTGGGAGATAGAACAATTGCAGTAAAAACACTACATATAACTGGTGAAAAGATGTATCTGTAAACGAATGACTGCTATAATACATTAGGTATAAATGTAGGTTTGTTTCCATTCATGGCATATGCATTCACTACAGTCAGATACAACCAAAAGGCTCCCACCTCTTCTTTGCCATTGTGCTACCAGGTCTTGCAATCTGATGATTTTGATAGAAAAAAATACATACTTAATATACTTTCAGAAAATCTAATAATTATATGTTATTTGTATAGTGAAAAAAAAGTCTAACTAAGTAATAAAAAGAGATTTACAGAATGACCAATTTAATTGTGAAGAGAGGTTGACATTTACTGATTATATTAGTTCAATGTGAAATGGCCTTTAGAGTATGAGGGGATATAATTGTTCACAAATACCTTGTACAGGATGACTGATGTTTTACATTAGCCAAAAGAGAGAAGACATTATGAGCTCAGCAACTTCTGATGTTGACATTCCATTTTTATGCTATACTATTTGTTATTATTGTGAACAACCACTTTTGACATTTTGCCGTTGACGTTATTATAAAACGGTTTCAGCATTTTAAGATAGTTTGTAAATGAATGCAAGAAACCACCTGAATGCATGTCATTGAATGTATCAATGAAACATCAGTTTCCCCGCTAGCCACAAGCTGACAAAGCAAAGGTTTGCAGCTTTTTTTTACTGATATTGTTCAATGAAGAATAGTAGAAGCAGTTGGAATTGTTCATGGGACAATACCTTTGTATGTTCTTTACTTTGGTCTAGCTGACATCAGCTGTCCTGGAGCTTCCTGGTCATCCTGTTCTGATGAGGGCAAGGATTCTCTGGGACTCTCTTAATTTATTCACACTAGGTCTTCTACTGGACTATTCTGTGCAGTCAGTGGCAGAGGATCAGTTGACATCTAGAATGGACCCATGATTTCCTATGGAACCATTCACACAGTTTACACCACAATGGCCATTCCTGATCTCCATGATAATTAGCAGGTAGCAGATGTGTTGCCATATCTGAGGCCAAGGCATGCTTCCACAAGTCATCTCGGTGTCTGCACGGCACCACGTAGTGCCTGACTTGGGCATGGCCATACGCTATTGATTAATAGCTGTAATCAGGCTATAACAGTGCTGGGGGAATTTCTCCTAAAATCACTACAATTCGAGTACCGGCAATAGTCAGACCCCAAATGACGTGTCCAAAGGGATAAATTAGATTATCAATAGGGGAATATATTTGTTATATTCCACTACATTGCCTAGAGCAGGGAGAGCCAGCTCTTGGCTTCTCCCCACGCCCACCTAATCGTCAGCAGGACAATACCTTTGCATGTTTCCACCATGCAAATACTGCTCGCACCTTCACCAGACCACTTAAGCTAGTACAGCACACTGGGTATGCTACCCACTCCAGCTTTTCCATGTGAACTGACCCATAAGCCTTGTACACATGCTAGATGAGCAAGCTGGCCAGTCAGGAGCATCTGTCAAAAATCTAGCATGTGTATGGTAGCCTTGAATTGTCCTCCATGCTTCAGAAGGCATTTAGCCTGTTAGATCATCTCAGCTGAGGGCATTGTACTCCTACTCACCCTGTTTGCTCTATGCCATTCCTCATGCACCATACCATCAGCCCTCCACCCCCCATAGCAACCAGGGCCATTGTTTCCATAGTGACAAACTGGGCAATTTCCCAATGCCCTAGAAGCAGCTGATGGGTCCCTCTATATCTTCACCCATCTTAATAGTAGACCCACTTCTCCATCCACTACTCTCCTTCTTTAATCTCTGCCCTTCCATCTCCATCTCTGCTGGCACCTCTGTCCTCGTGACACCGAGGCATGTATGTGCTGATGTCACCAGGTCACACAGAAAAGGTGCCAGTGCGGCGCCATACTACTCCTGCGAGGCAACCTTTTTTTGTCTATGCAAGATTATCTATTATGCACTATTGATGCTTATTCAGATTTTGCGGAATTGAAACTTCCGCATTTCTGATTGCAAATCGTTTTTTCCGATTGGAAGTTGGAAAACGGAAATCAGAAGTCTGCGGAAATATGATTTTCCACAACTCAGTAATTTTAGTCCAGTTACAGAACTCTGAAGCATTCAACCAATCAGAGAATGCAGAATTTTTCTGCAGGAATCAGATTACCGTAGTCATTTCAGACCAATCACAAGATTCTGTTTTTCCGATTTCGGATTTTCCATTTTTTTTCCATTTTTTGCATTGGCTGATGTAAAAAATGACAAATAAAATACTCTTCAGAAATTGGAAAATCGGAAAATCGAAAATCGGAAAAATAGAAAATCGGAAAAATGAAAATTCGGAAAATGAGAAATTGGCATTGGCAGAAATTGGAATCTCCACTGATTCGGAAATGGGCATTTCTGACCATCCCTATTAGGTATTAAAAGACAACTGTAGGGAGAGGTATAAGGAGGCTGCCATATTTATTCCTCCTTAAGCAATACCAGTTTCCTGACAGCCCTGCTAATATCTTTGGATGCAATAGTGTCTGAATAACACCAGAAACAAGCATGCAGCTAATCTTGTCAGTTCCGACATTAATGTCGGAAACACCTGATATGCTGCATGCCTATTCAGAGTCTCATGGCTAAAAGTATTAGAGACAGAGGATCAGCATGGACAGCCAGGCAACTGGTATTGCACAAAAGGAAAAAAAAACATGGCCGCCTCCCTACAGTTGTCCTTTAACCCCCCTGGCGGTCTAAAAAATTCCGCCAGGAGGCAGCGCAGCAGTTTTTTTTAATCATGTAGCAAGCCCAGGGCTCACTACATGATAGCCGCTGCTCAGCGGCATCCCCTCGCCCGCTTCGATCGCCTTCGGCGATTTCCTGGAGGGCTTCCCCCGTCGCCATGGCAACGGGGCGGGATGACGTCACCGAAGTCACCGACTTCAGGACGTCATTGGGAGTCCCGATCCACCCCTCAGCGCTGCCTGGCACTGATTGGCCAGGCAGCGCACGGGGTCTGGGGGGGGGGGGGGGGGCGGCGCGGCGCAACGGATAGCGGCGATCGAGCGCGGGGCGGCAGCGATCGGTGTGCTGACGCAGCTAGCAAAGTGCTAGCTGCGTGCAGCAAAGTAAAATTAAGCAAATCGGCCCGGCAGGGCCTGAGAAAACCTCCTGCGCGGCTTACCCCGAACTACGTTCGGGGTTACCGCCAAGGAGGTTAAGGAGAAACTAATAATGAAATATATTGTTTCTGAGAAAATGAAAGTTGGTAGTACATACTGTGATGCAGCCAGTGTAGGCATAAAATACTGGAACGCAGATGATAAACTTGTCTTGAAAAGAATAAGCAGGCGTGGGATTGTGTAGAGTGGCAAAGGTGATGGTTAAATTCAGCATTTTCATCTGTGGGGTGGGCACCATACTGGTCCACCATAATCTGCACTTGTCAGTGCAGAGAAAAAGGTCAGAGGCACTGAGCTACAGCATAAGCATGCTGTTAGATTAAAAATAAACATGTACTTATATAGCACCGCGGAACAAGAAAAATACGTATGTACTGTGTAATTACTACTAAACATCTCATCATATTTACTTTGCATTACAACCTGTTTATAGATAAATTTGTCAAATTTTACAACTCATTATTCAATAGTTCTAATTTAAATTCAGCAGTTGCAAATAAAGAGACACCTTTCAACAAAAAAAGAGGGCATGCAGACTACTTTGCCATCAAGTCTCTTTCCTGATTAAAAGGAACCGGAAGTGACACGTGACATTATGAGATAAATGGTGTTTCTGCAATTTACGGCAGTAAATAGCTTGGCGTTTCTTCTCAGAGGAGAGAGGGGAGGCGGGGCCAGGCACCGGAAGTGGAGTGATGCAGGGGCTTCGGGACGGCTTCGTGGGACGAGACTCCACAGGTAAATAGAACATTTCTTTGCAGCAGCGCTGAAGAGTTTTTAATTTTTGGATGGAGATCCACTTTAAGTGCAGGATAACATCTCCATACCTGAACTTTGTTTACAGAGACTTAGGGTGAATTTGATATACCTGAATTTGCCTGTAAAGCAGCGGGGCTACGTGCCAGAAGCCCGTTTTCATGGTCTTTCCTGTAGCATGTCCTGTTGGTTGCAGTTGAATTGAAACCAGGCAGTTCTGATTTCTCTGCATGACTTTAGTTGCATAGTTTTGCTAGCATTCGCAATAAGTGTCATTGCCATCTGCAATCATTCTGCAGTTTAGAGCAGCTCAGGATGCTGTCATGAATCTACCTATGGATTGTTGCAGCTGAGCTGCAGCCAGACAGTGCTGAATTCCCTGCATGCATGTCGCTGCAAAATGTTGCATGCATTTCAAATGAGTGTTTTTTCCATCTGCAATCAGCCTGCAGTCTTCAATCAGAGAAACACAGGGTTGAGTGATTACCATCCAGCTGTGGTGGAATTTGCGTGCCTGCTCTCGTTGGGTGATGTCCATATAAAAGCCTTTTCCTTCCTTGACATCTGCCTGTCATAGCTTTCAGCTTTACCATAGCTGTTGGCTGGGTCTCATGTCTAGATTGTGAATTACCTTGTCTTGCTACCTGTGTACGGTTGCTGGTCCTGCGTGGGCAAACAGCAAAGTCCTTCCAGTCCAGCTAGATTGGACATAGTCCTTATCCTGTGGACGTGACTATAGCAGCGGTTGCTATTAGCTACGTTTCTTCTTGTTCTGTCTTGTTTGTGCCTTGTTTGTGTCATTGCTGTGGTAGCGACTAGATTGGCAAACATTCCTTTCTGTATGTTTTTCTTTCCTAATTCCTTGTCTAATTCAGTGTGGCGGACAACAGACGCTCAGAGCTGCGGTCGCACTGAGCAATCATCCTGGTCTTGTTTATTTTGGCAGTTATTGGAAACTTAGAGCTGCAGTCACTCTGAGCAGCCTTACTCCCTGTCTCTAGTCTACTACTCTGTAGTGATCTGTGTTGTCTCCTCCACAAGTGTGTCCTGCACTATTTCCTGATATCATCCAGTGAGGTTTATCTTGTTTAGTGGGCTCTGGTAGTACTCTTGTCTTGATGTCTTCCCACCCTCAGTCTCTCTACCTTGCATGCTGAAGTCCTGTGGGGTAACCATAGTCGGGTAGGAGTACTGGTCTCCCATTCATGCGGGGGCTTGGCCTATAGGTGAAGAGTGTGGTATTAGATTGGGGTATAGAGGCTGAAGGAGGATGAGAGATCTGCCAGGCCTTATACCAGTGCTTCTGGAGCTCGGGGGGAGACTTGAAAGATAAAGACCTGGCAAGTCCATCCATCTAATGTACAATCATGGCAGTATAGTCTCTTTAAGAAACACTTCTAAATGCAGGAAACAGATTAAAAGCTCCAGTACTTCAAAGGTTGGTCTTTGTGGGAGCTGTAACCCATTAAAAAAACTGTAATAATCCATCTGGGATAGTAAAAACTCTAAACCTGCATTTGTATCTTTTAGACATAAAATAAGACTATGGGATTCCAGGAAAGTCCATTTGGTTTGCTTTCATTTTTTACTTACTTGCTTATCACCTGGAAAGCTTCAGTTTAGTCATGGCTGAAACTGATCCATCCTGGAAATGCTGGCTGTTTGTGTACAACATCATCACTAATCTACAATTAGTACTTACTACTTCTATAAAGTCAACCAAAGGGGAGAGTTATATGGAGGCTGCCACATTTATTTCCTTTTAAGCAATACCAGTTGCCTGGCTGTCCTGCTAATCCTCTCTCCCTCTAATACTTTTAGCCACAGACCCTGAACAAGCATATGCAGATCAAGTGTTTCTGACAATATTGTCAGAACTAACATAATTAGCTGCATGCTTATTTCTGGTGTTATTCAGACACTACTGCAGTCAAATAGATCAGCAGGACTGCCATGCAACTGGTATTGTTTAAAAGGAAACAAATATGGCAGCCTCCATAACCCTCTCACCTCGTATTCACTTAAAGCTACGGTAGTACAAGAAATTCTAAATAGAACCCTCACTAAAATTGATTAGAAGACATTTGCCTTGCACACCATAACAGCATTTGTTTCTTCTTGTTGTTGATGTTGTTTTATCTTATCTTCGTAAAAAAAACTTCCTTTAATAATATTTTGTACAATTTTATTTGCAGAGATAGGGCCTGATTCACAAAGCGGTGCTAACAGTTAGCACCCTGGTGAAAAGCCCTTTATCACGCCTAAACTCAGTTTAGGCATGATAAGTTTAGGTGTGATAAGTTTAGGTGTGATAAGTTTAGGCATGATAAGTTTAAGCACCAACTGCGTTAGCACCACAGTGCACAGCTGATCAAAAGTTTTGCGCGAGCAAAGTCTGGTGCACTTCGCATAGAGTTTAATGGTGCTGCTTTGCGTACGGGACTTTGCGTGCTATCTACACTTATCTAAACTTAGCATGCCTAAACTTATCACACCTAAACTTATCACACTTAAACTTATCACGCCTAAACTGGCTTTTCACCAGCGTGGTGCAATGGTTATCATGCCTAAAGTCTCTAACTGGGTTAGCACCGCTTTGTGAATCGAGCCCCTAAAGTCTCTAACTGGGTTAGCACCGCTTTGTGAATCGAGCCCATAGTCTTTCACAGCTCTAGCATTGTACTGCCAAAATGCCTTACCTTCAGCCATATATTAGGTTGAAATTTCATATTAAGCACAGTTAATTTAGTAGCTCTAGTATCATGTATTCAAAATTGATTTTGCAGAATGTGTACAATTGCGTATGTTAATCTAGTTTGTATCCCATGGGGGTAAAATTATCCAGCTTTACAACGATCAATAATTCTCATTGATACAATTTACAAATACCTTAACAACTTTTAATGAACTGCAATAACATGTGTTTTACAGTTTAAAGGTGAATCTATATATATAATACGCTACGTGCTTCAACCTTGAAGCAAGAAGAAGAAGTAGTGCCCCGCCCCCAGGACCGGACCTAGACTTTTTTCGCCTCCTCCCCCCCCCCCCCCACGGCCATGGGTGGGCGTCTCTGAGCTAAAGGGGGTAGTAGGCAGGAAGGGGGTATTGATCACAGTGGCGCAGAGGGGGGTCCAATGTATTGGTCACAGTGGCGGGGAGGGGGTTCCAATGTCGTGACTTCCTGCAATGCCACCCACTTACAATACAGCGGGCGGCATTGCAGGAAGTGACGACATTGGACCGCACGCTGGAACACGGAAGAGGTGAGTCATCCCTGCCCGATGCCTCTTACTAATAGCAGTGGCTGCCGCTAAACTTAAGCTTGAGGGGGAGCGCAGATGGGGGACCCAGGTCTGCTGTGACCAATACCCCCTTCCTGCCTGCTACCCCCTCTACCTCGGGGACCCCCACCCACAGCTGGGGCGGGGGGGGCAGCAAAAAGTCTAGGACCGGCCCTGGGGGCAGGGCACTACTTCTATAGATAGATATAAGATAGAGATAGATAGATAGATAGATAGATAGATAGATAGATAGATAGATAGATAGATAGATAGAAGAGAGCGGCGGCTGCGGCTCATCTTAAGCTGGAGCCGCTGTGACCAATACCCCCTTCCTGCCTGCTACCCCCTTTTGCGACGTATGGTACGCCGCAGGGCGGCTAGTTCTTATAAAAAGCATAACCAAACCAGTAAAGCATCAAACAATGTATCATAAAGCAGCATGGACAAACATACTATACCAGGAATAAAAAAACACTTATATAAGTAGATAAATACTTGTTCTACTTACATAACATATCTATTGAACTGTCAAATAATACTGTACTTGTAGTGAGTAAATGTATTTAAAGTAAATAAAGAGAAAACTGTTTCAGGCATTTTCCATCTTTACTACCCCTGACTGAAGCCAATCCTGTCATTTCTTCTCTTGCACTTTTTTTTTCTCCTAGAAACAGCATCTTATTATCCAGCTTCCTTTGCAAACAGTATATGAGCAAAACATATATTGTATTTCATCAACTTCTGCAGAGGGGTGAGGTGTATTTCCCTTCACAGTCTTGTATCACACTGAACTGCACTGAGCCAATTAGTGAGGGGCAGGGATGTGGGAGGGTAGATAACAATCTTCCTTCTCCTTGGTAATGTACTAAATAGAGCCAGACTGACTGAGATAAGATTTATTACAGCAGAGACATTTACGACTATATTGGAATGCTTGCAATGCAGGGTCAGATTGTCGACTTCATAATAAAAACAGCAGTGGGTAAATGGAATTTGATTTTATGGCTGACAATCCCACTTTAACACAAACCTTCTCCTTAGGCATACATGCGTGCTTATTG
This sequence comes from Hyperolius riggenbachi, assembly GCF_040937935.1. NCBI lineage: Eukaryota > Metazoa > Chordata > Amphibia > Anura > Hyperoliidae > Hyperolius > Hyperolius riggenbachi. Next base: position 152,550,755 of record NC_090648.1, read on the forward strand.
AAGTAACGTACAGGCTAAGTTACAATTGTACCTATCATAGTTAATTTTTTTCCCACAGCTAAGTTTTGCTTGTGATGTCGTGTCAGCACTATGCCCATAAAAGGGAAATTTCACAGCATTTTAGTTTTATGTTATCTTAGCCTGTTAAACCCCCCCTAGTGACCAGGCCTTTTATTACTAATAGGGCCACTGCAACTTTAAGGCCTCACTGCAGGGCCGTACAACTCAGCACACAAGTGCTTCCCCTCCTCTTTTTCTGCCCACCAACAGAGCTTTCTGTTGGTGGGTTGTGATCCCTGCAGGGATGTTTGAATGTTTTTTTTTACAAATATTAATATCCTTTTTTTTCTTAATAAAATTTACTATTTTTTTTCTAACTCCGCCCTCCCTCTCCCTGCCAGCCAATCCTAGCGATCAGCTCTCATAGACATCAGCCTATGAGAGCCGATCACTCTCCTGCCTCTCAGGGGGACAGCTGTGTCACACTGTAGATTGCAGTGCTGTACAATATAAATAGATGGCGGTTTTGCCATCTAACAGTCTCCTAGCGGCGATCGCTTGCCACTGGGAGGCTGATGACAGAGTGGAGCTTTGTCATTCCAGCAGGGATGCGTGCGCATCGGCGCACGCGATCCCCTGTAATCTCTGCCCCTAGCACTTCATGCAAATTGGCGTGAAGTGGTCCTGGGGCTGTTGCTGCATTCACAGCAATGGCCGTGGAGCGGTCATTAGGCAATTAAATGAATTAAGTGTTTAAAAAAATTCAAAAACAAAATATGGAGCAGTGAGAAGCTGTAGCACACTATTGGCAATTTGGCAGCAGTGAGAAATTGGGGCACAACTGGCAGCAGTAAGAAGCTGGGGCACAACTGGCAGTAGTAATAAGCTGGGGTACGATTGGCGGCAGTGAGAAGCTGGGGCACAACTGGCAGTAGTGATAAGCTGGAGCACAACTGGCAGTAGTGGTAAGCTGGAGCACAACTGGCACTAGTGATAAGCTGAAGTGTATGAGTCCTTTGACTAAGAAATTGCACTTTAAACTTTTCAAGCTTTAGAAAGTCATGCGCATGGCTGACTGTAGTCTAGACATGGTAAAGGATTTTTTAAAATAAAATTAAAATACAAAATAGTTTATGTAGCGGGTATATTTGTTATATGAATTTTTTAATGAAAAATTAGCTCCAGACATGGAAGAGGGCTTTTGACTCCATGGAATGTGGTCACTATCATCCACTAAATTAAGCAGACTGCAGGAATAACATAAGCTTTGATGTATTTTTCATTTCTTGATGCAGGTACTTACTTGATTATGCCCCAGAGGTGGAAGCCTGGAGACAAGAGCGGACATTTATCAATTCATTTGCACTGCAGGTAGTGCATAACCAGAACAGTGGGAGAGAGAAATACATTTCAGGGCAGCGTGTCTGAAAATTTCCCTTCCCACTGATCAGAAATAGCACTGGCAGAAATAAGACGTGTCCCGTACCAGACCTCCTCTTATTTTTGGACCTGTTTTGGCAGATCTTTACCAGGACTTGGCTTGACTTGGTGGTGAATAATGGGCATATACAATATGTAAAGCAACTGACAATAGCATAAAGCACTCACAATGTGTCCGAAGCACAGCTCTCCACTGGTTCTGTGTCAGATTCTGTTTCTCCTTGCCTAATAAATGTTCTCTAAGGTATTTGCATTACAAAATTTGGGGTTATTATTGTGTGCTGTTAAGTGGCTCATATAATTCATTTTCTGCAAGTTGACTGTAGCAAATTTTTATAGAAACAGAGATATGTGGAACGAATTTCTACGTATACAGCTGATGTACAGAAGTTATCTTCAAAGTGGTCCTTATTATTCACTGAAAATCCTTCAATGTCTTAATACCCCGTCCATCCATTGACCACTGGGTGGATGTTCACCACCTTTGACCCGGTAGTGTCTCAGGACAGAAGCAAAGTACTTTTGATGTCTCATTTTATAGTAACCGTGACCAGCTCAGAGCTGTTAATATAATCTGTTAACCACAATACACTGCTTTGATGATGAAAGGAAAAAAAAATGAAAAACTTTATCAATGCTTGATCCCTGATCCATAAATCTGCTCCGTACAAGGAGACTTTTTGATTTTTGTTGCGCTTGCTGCATACCATAATTTTTGCTCCAAATCATTTAATTACTACATTAGGTATTTAGTTCCATGTCAAACACTCTGCCCTTTTTTCTAAATTTAATTTTATCTTGTGTTTTTTTACATAAGAAGATAAAGGAATACTTAAATATATACTGGTACAACTGAATAATTACTTAAAATTCTGATGCGGTTGGTTGATAGTTGATTTTGCTTCAAAACATTAGCCACCCTGTAATTATATCCATATATTAACCCTTTCCAATCCTATGTCGGACATTGGCACTTTCCAATAAAAGTCCAATGTCGGATATAATCAGACATAGGAAAACATAGGTGCTGCTAGGGGAGCTGTTGCTGGATAAATCGTCGCCAACCCCCCCCCCCCTCCCCCCTCCAGGTCTATAATTTAGATTTTCCATGGGTGCCCTCTAGGGTGTAGTCAGACATAACCTCAGTCTATGTGGATCAAAGTGTCGGACAAAGTCCAACACTTTAATCCCCTTCGGTACCACACTGTGCCGGATAATACCGTAATACACCATAATTACACTGCCTCACTCTAGTGCGAGAAGGTAGAGACCTGACCAGATTACATTGTACCAGCATTCTCTCGATCATTCCCCCACCCACCCACCACCACCACTGCATGTTGTACAAAAGTAAGCGCTGGGGGATGTGGATGATCGAGAAAATTATCTATCTGGATTTTGGTAGAAATTGCAGCCATTAGAAATATGTCACATTTCTCTGCATTCTGGTATGAAAGGTTTCTTATCATAAAGTGTCTGTCCTTAGCATAAGTTCTGGGCAGAGATCATGAGCAAATTCAGCAGCTTTCCACTTCAAAAACTATGCACAAAGAAAACTTGTGATGTCTCAAACAAAAGATTTTAAAAAAGCAATAAAGACAGAAACCCCGTAAAGCCTACTTGCAGTGCTATATTGAGGCAAAACTACTGGGTAGCAGCCCTGGTGGAGGCCTACAATATCTTACCCTTCCTTCCTCCTCAATACAGTGGCCCCTCTACAGAGAACATATTTCTGTAGCCACATTTATTATGTGTGTGGGCTAGTGACGAGCGAAAATACCAATATTCTTTCCACATTAATTTTCCAGAAAATAATGTTAAATTTGATTTTTGAGCAAAAATGCCAAAGGAAATAAGTTTTATTTTTTTATTTTTTTTGCTTTTCGATGTAAATTTTTCAATGTAAAAATGTTTGCAGTAAAAATATAGTTTTCCATGTGTTTGCGCTTTTCAGGTATTTTTGCGAAAAAATATAGATTTTTCGCAAAAACACGAAAATACAAGTAATTTTTGCAAAAAAATTCTCAAAAATGAAAATTGCATTTCGATGCAAAAATGATTTTGGTGAAAATTTGCAAGCGACACATTGGGGGTGGTCTTGGTGACTGGGCTGTTCTGGAGTAGTTGTGCACACTTTTTACAGGGCCCCTGTATGAGAGGTCCCCTGATCACTATGGTCACCATGGGGAAGGAGGTGCAAGCATATGGGGATCCTCATCAAAGTCTTGCTGGCCTGGAAGGCCCTCATAATTTGTAGTTATGTCAGTGGTAAGTGAGTCTGAAATTGAAGCACATAGATATGTTATACACCTACCCGCAGATACATCATTACCTTTAGAGGATAACATCAAGCTTTCTATGTTACCCATAGTTCCAATTGTAATGTCCTAATGCTCTAGGAAAATTTGACAGCATATTCACTGGGAGGCATCCTCACAACTGCCTTTGATGTATTGAATAAATGGTACACCAGTCCTGCCAAAATGCTGCATGCAGTGAAAAGCAAATTAATTTTTTTCACAGATTTAACAACAATTTTTTTTAAATTTATAATGATATTATGTATACAGGAAATTTAATTTAGCACTTATATATATCAGCTGATGACGCAATTACATTGATACCAAGTTCAACCAAAAATATAGACATCAAACTAGTGACAGCGCTCCAGGCTGCAAACTGAAATACAAGCCAACAGAGGCAAGCAGAGCCCCACAGGGGCTAATTACATGCCTTAAATGCAAATCAGATACAAATTATGCACTAATTCCTAATCTAAAATTTGAATGCAGGTTGAAGCACATGAATGCAGCTAGCCAAAAAGTATAATTACATCAATTTTGTACAGCAGGAGAAATCGGTAACGCTTTCAGACAGAGGCTCTACCCGAATTAGCTACCGTATTTTTCGCCGTATAAGACGCTCCGGCATATAAGACGCACCTAGATTTAGAGGGCAAAAATCAGGAAAAAAAGAAAAAACTAAACCTAGGTGTGTCTATGATGCAGGGGTGTCTTAAGGACTTTTTACCCCCCTTTCCAGTTACATTACATACTATTACACTACATAAGGGGACAGTGTTATGATTGGTTGTTCCCATGTTGCCTGCCTATGTTCCTCTATGTGGTCAGTGTAGTGATTGGCTGTTCCTGTGTCCCCCTGTGCTGGTCCTGTGCTGTGTCCCCCAGTGCCTGCTATGTCCCCCTGTGCTGTGTCTCCCTGTGCCTGCTGTGTCCCCCTGTGCCTGCTGTGTCCCCCTGTGCCTGCTGTGTCCCCCTGTGCCTGCCGTGCCCCCCTGTGCCTGCTGTGTCCCCCTGTGCCTGCTGTATCCCCCTGTTCTGCCTGCAGCCCCCTGTGCCAGTGTCCCCGGCCCCCTGTTGTGGCAGTGTCCCCCTGTTTTGGCAGTGTCCCCCTGTTGTGGCAGTGTCCCCTGTTGTGGCAGTGTCCCCTGTTGTGGCAGTGTCCCCTGTTGTGGCAGTGTCCCCTGTTATGGCAGTGTCTCCTGTTGTGGCAGTGTCTCCTGTGGCAGAGTCCCCTATTGTGCCAGTGTCCCCTGTGGCAGTGTCCCCCTGTTATGGCAGTGTCCCCTGTGGCAGTGTCCCCTGTGCCTGTGGCCCCCTGTTGTCCTCCAGTGCCGGTGTCCCCCTGTGCAGGCAGCGTGAGTACACATACATTACCTGCTCCTGCCGCCGCGCTCCTGGCTCCCCGATCCTCTTCTTCCATCTACCGCTGCCCGCTGCTGCCCCCGCCGAACATCGCTGGCCGGTCTTAGCCGCAGGGATACGCTATCAGCACACCACGTGTCGGGGTCACGCATGCCGCCGAGCAACGCTGGCCGGTCCTAATTAGCCGCGCAGGGATACGCTATCAGCGTTCGCCGGGTCACACATGCGTATGCGTGACCCCGGCGCACGTGGTGCGCTGATAGCGTATCCCTGCGCGGCTAATTAGGACCGGCCAGCGTTCGGCGGCATGCGTGACCCCGGCACGTGGTGTGCTTATAGCGTATCCATGCGGCTAATTAAGACCGGCCAGCGATGTTCGGCGGGGGCAGCAGCGGGCAGCGGTAGATGGAAAAAGAGGATCGGGGAGCCAGGATTGGAGCCAGGAGCGCGGCGGCAGGAGCAGGTAATGTATATAGTGCTTCCCTGCGCACCTCTGCCTCCCGAAATCCGTACCTTCGCCGCATAAGACGCACCCACTTTTCCCCCAACATTTTGGGGAAGAAAAAGTGTGTCTTATACGGCGAAAAATACGGGCTATTTGCAAAGATGTGCAGAGCTCCACAATATGGACAATATTACATGACATGCATTCAAAACAGGTTCAGCAAAGGAGGGCGTCAGCTTCAGTTTAACCCTCCTCTTATGTTAGCTTTCTGTTACTATCCATGATGTTAACGGGTTGGTTTTGACCCGTGTCTTAAATCAGCCATAAAATACCCTCTGAACAAATATTTATCATCCAATTTGTTTCCAACCTCTTGGTTACCTTGTTAGGCTTCTTTATCCTTGAAAAGATTGGTTTTAATATTTTTGGTGTGACCCCTTTAACCTTTCTTTTGATACCATACCTCTCATTTTCAAATTTAAAAAAATGGTAAAATAAACCTAAATAGAATATTATAAGTAAATAAAAGGTTGTTATGTCACCAGAATGTTGCTGAGGAGTATTTGAACACATCTCTTAAATATTTTTTTTATATTTATAAAAATATTTATTTTTATTTTAATAACATTAACTATAATAACATTGATGGTGTTAGGGTCAATTTTGACCCATATATATTTACTTCAAGAATATAGCCAAAAGTCTTTTTTTTTAACATAAAACATTCATAAACAATGAAAAGCAAGTAATAATACAAGATGTAGACTTGGAAGGTCAAACAAACACACAATCAAGCAAGGCAAACCAATAGAAATCAAGTACCAGTTTCAAAGCATCTTTGTGCAAGAACTTGCATGTGTTTGTGTGGGTGTTTTTAGATGCATGTGTGGCAAAAGCTGACACTTTTAGCATGTTCTTTGCAGATATATTTTTTTTACAGTGGAAGCATAATGTGTGTGTCTTTCTGTCCTTATTGCTGGGGCAGACCTGACACCTCTTTCTTTTAGAATCAGATGGCATCACTGGAGTTGTGGCTGTGCTGGTTGATGTTGTGGCAAGGCTAGATGATGATGAGGATGCTGGCACTGATTCTCTTTGTGTTGTTGATGGTGTGGATGGAGTGCTTGATGAACTCTGCATCTGTCTGATCATGGCTGCAGCGATTGGATCTCGAGACACCTGTTTCCTTTGCTCAATGTGTGCCTTGACAAGGGAACTTCCTAGCTCCTCGAGAAATATTCTCCGCTTGTTATTCTTTTTTGTGTTCCAACCTGGGTGGATGTGGGTCCATAACACAAATGCATTGTATGCAGACCCATCTAGGATGTTATAAAACACAACCATCGGCCATCTCCTGGTCATTCGCTGACAAATATAGGTAGCAGTCAGCTTGTCCAGGTTGTCTACTCCCCCTTTGTTTTTATTGTAATCCAGGATAATTGTGGGCTTTTTGTCACTTCTTGATGACACAGCTGCATCTTTGTGAAAAGTAGACATAAGTATCACATTTTTTATTTTTTTTTTGGACAATATGAAACAACAGTGGTGATGTCTGTAAAAGAAAATTTTGAAGAAAGTGGAGCTCTGTCCTTCACTTGCAAAATTTCAGTGTGCAGCTCAGGTTTATTTTTTTTTTATTGTGCCTACCATGGAAAGTTTCCTCCTGAGAAGTTCTTGTCCAAGGTCATAGTTAGTAAAAAAAATTGTCACATGTGATATTGTGACCCCGCAGTCCAGTAGTCATATCAAGGACTACACGTTGTCCTTGTTTTTTCTCAGGGATGCCACTTTCGGGTTTGCCAGTGTAAATCTGTAGGTTCCATGCATAGCTTGTTTTTACATCACAGGCTGCCCAGATTTTTATGCCGTATTTGCCTGGCTTACTGGGCATATACTGCCGAAAGGGGCAATTTCCACGGAAAGGGATCAAACGTTCATCTACTGTTACCTGAGGCCCAGGGTGAAACATTAGTGGAAGGAGCTGAACCCAGTTCTCCCAGACATCCCTTATGGGAGCAAGCTTGTCAGATTTTGCTCTAGTATCTCTGTTTTGGCACTTATTAGTGTTCTATAATCCTATATCATAACTGGGTCAGAATTGACCCTAACACCATAAACGTCATAATTTTTACCACAGTATTTTCTAATTTAGTGAAAAGGATTATTTTTCTATTACATTGTTTAAATAGAGGTTCCTGACAAAGTAAAAAAATATTGATGCAATAAACAAATTTATGTGATACTTATAGACATTCAAAACCTGAAAACGGGTCGGTTCTGACCCTAACATAAGAGGAGGGATAAATAATATGTGCACAAATTATTCCCTACTAGAATTCCCCACGGTGATGACGGGCCCTCGGGGGGAAGACCTACTGCTAGTCTAACAATTAAAAAATTATATATATATATATTCATTCTATTGCCGTTTGATGTATAAACTCATTGACCTTTAGCCTTTGGCCACAGCATATTATTTTCTAAGGGCTCTTTCACATGGGAGGCTGAAGGCAGTAAATCCACCACCTTTCAGCTCCCCTCTTGCACCATCACTCTGCAGTGACAGTATAGAGACGTCCTGCGGATGGAGTCACACCTGGGTGTGGCAACAGACACATATGGTAAGTTTTTTTTCTGCCTGGTAACTGCACTGCATTTTAAATGCCAACACTAGTTTGGCATTGGTTACAAATACTGCTACTCTGTCACATTAAATAACAGCCAGAAGGGGTTCAGTGGTGGCAGATGGGAAGATAAACTGCCCGACAAAAAACTTAGTTCACTCTACTATGGGAAATAGGCCTAAATTAACTACAAAGTGACATTCTTTTCATTAATAACAGGGCTGGTGAATTAATATGTTGCCCAAAACTATTTTCCTCCATACACTTTACTAATGCAGACTTATTAAAAAAACTGATGTACTATCCATTTTCACATTCGTCTTATTACCTTGTATTTATTCTTATGCTGTGACAAACAGTTACTTTTATTGCTGCATGATATCTTCTTTTTGAGGTTTAATCACTCATTGTAAAGTCCAATTTTTGTTCTTTTTTGAGAGTTAAAGCAAGTCCTTGTTCGTAGGTGGGATATACCAAGGACTCATTAAAAGATTTACAATTTTAGATTTGATAAACATTTTGGAAGCACAAGCCAGGCGCCTTAAAGACTTTGAAACGTTGCAGAACGTGCAAGTCATACCACTGAAATAACAAATTAGAATTTAATGAGAAGACCACACATCCTATTGTTTCTGGATCTGAAAGGCACCCTGTTGTCTATCGTTTCTGGCTACTTTCCCGCTGATCATTAGCATTCTTTTCTCCTCACTAGCTTCTCAGCTTGAAAGCCCACATTTGAAGGTCTGATTCTGATGCTTCATTTTCTGAAATGTGGGTTGATGGGCAACTCTGTGAAAGTATTTATTTGCTACTAAAGCTAGGGCTGACTCAGCCCACAGCCAAACGAGCTTGCTCACACTTGCAAGTTCATATGACTACTCCATCGCCGGGTGAAAGATCAACAAGGATTTAACTTCAAGGCGAGAGGCCGTATAAAAATGTAGATGAGGAAGGACTTGCCATCAGAAGAAAATCTAATTAAAATATCATTAACCAAGCAACATGCTATAGAGTCTCACTGGTCGTGTCACACATCCATCAGCTACGAATAGCTGTTGGTGGATTAATGTCATTCTGGAGAGAAGTGACTGTAGCAACTCTGATTAGTTCAACTATAATTGAATGAAATACAATTTCCTCATGAACTTAGAGTTTACTATTAATAAGGCCTATATTTATCTTTATTTCTCATGTGTTTTATCTGTTCACGACTAGCAGCTTTATGCCCTGATGTACTGTATGGTGTACTGTAAGTGTCTACATGGAAGGAGATCACTAGCTTGAGAATGATCATATCAGATCCTTAATGGACCCTGAGGGCTAGTTCACAGTGCTCAGTGGCGTTGCAGAATAATTCTGCATGTCAGCTCTAGTGTTGGGCGAACATCTAGATGTTCGGGTTCGGGCCGAACAGGCCGAACATGGCCGCGATGTTCGGGTGTTCGACCCGAACTCCGAACATAATGGAAGTCAATGGGGACCCGAACTTTTGTGGTTTGTAAAGCCTCCTTACATGCTACATACCCCAAATTTACAGGGTATGTGCACCTTGGGAGTGGGTACAAGAGGAAAAAAAAATTAGCAAAAAGAGCTTATAGTTTTTGAGAAAATCGATTTTAAAGTTTCAAAGGGAAAACTGTCTTTTAAATGCGGGAAATGTCTGTTTTCTTTGCACAGGTAACATGTTTTTTGTCGGCATGCAGTCATAAATGTAATACATATAAGAGGTTCCAGGAAAAGGGACCGGTAACGCTAACCCAGCAGCAGCACACGTGATGGAACAGGAGGAGGGTGGCGCAGGAGGAGAAGAAGGCCACGCTTTGTGAGACACAACAACCCCGGCCTTGCATGAGGGCAAGAAGCGTGCGGATAGCATGCTTTGTACCGCCATGCAGTCATAAATGTAATAAAGATAAGTGGTTCAATAAACAGGGACCACGCGGCAACGCTAACCCAGCAGCAGCAGACGTGATGGAACAGGAGCAGGCGCAGGAGGAGAAGGCCACGCTTTGTGAGACACAACAACCCAGGCCTTGCATGAGGGCAAGAAGCGTGCGGATAGCATGCTTTGTACCGCCATGCAGTCATAAATGTAATAAAGATAAGTGGTTCAATAAACAGGGACCACGCGGCAACGCTAACCCAGCAGCAGCAGACGTGATGGAACAGGAGCAGGCGCAGGAGGAGAAGGCCACGCTTTGTGAGACACAACAACCCAGGCCTTGCATGTGGACAAAAAGCGTGCGGATATAGCAGCAATGCTTTTTGCCGCCATGCAGTCATAAATGTAATACAGATGAGAGGTTCAATAAACAGGGCCCGGAAACGCAACACCATCCCAGATGTTCATTGGTCATGTTACTTGGTTGGGGTCCTGGAGTGTTGCGTAGTCATTTCCAATCCAGGATTGATTCATTTTAATTTGAGTCAGACGGTCTGCATTTTCTGTAGAGAGGCGGATACGCCGATCTGTGACGATGCCTCCGGCAGCACTGAAACAGCGTTCCGACATAACGCTGGCTGCCGGGCAAGCCAGCACCTCTATTGCGTACATTGCCAGTTCGTGCCAGGTGTCTAGCTTCGATACCCAATAGTTGAAGGGTGCAGATGGATGGTTCGACACAGCTACGCCATCTGACATGTAGTCCTTGACCATCTTCTCCAGGCGATCGGTGTTGGAGGTGGATCTGCACGCTTGCTGTTCAGTGGGCTGCGGCTGCATGGGTGTCAGAAAATTTTCCCACTCCAAGGACACTGCCGATACCATTCCCTTTTGGGTACTAGCTGCGGCTTGCGTTGTTTGCTGCCCTCCTGGTCGTCCTGGGTTTGCGGAAGTCAGTCTGTCTGCGTACAACTGGCTAGAGGAGGGGGAGGATGTCAATCTCCTCTCTAAAGTCTCCACAAGGGCCTGCTGGTATTCTTCCATTTTGACCTGTCTGACTCTTTCTTCAAGCAGTTTTGGAACATTGTGTTTGTACCGTGGATCCAGAAGGGTATAAACCCAGTAATTGGTGTTGTCCAGAATGCGCACAATGCGTGGGTCACGTTCAATGCAGTCTAGCATGAATTGAGCCATGTGTGCCAGAGTCCTACCAGAATCCTCATCATCCTCTTGTGAGCGTTGTGATAGTTGTTGTGATGCATCATAGTCGTCACCTTCCTCCTGGTCTGCTTCTGCTGACCATTCGCGTTGAATTGTGGAAGTCCAACGTGCACCGCTCTGGCCCTCGTCAGTGGTGGCATGAAATTCCTGCTCCAACTCCAGCTGTTCCTCCTCCTCTTCTTCGTCATAGCTGCTGGGGCCAGCGTTCCCTGAGGCGGATGGCCTGATGTTGGTACCATCACGCTGATCGTTTTCTCCTTCAGATTCCCCCAGTTGCATCATGACAGCTGTTTCCTTGATTTTTAACATCGACCTCTTCAGTAAACACAGCAGTGGTATGGTAATGCTGACTGAAGAGTTGTCACTGCTCACAAGCAACGTGGATTGCTCAAAATTTTGGAGGACTTGGCAGAGGTCCAACATGTTGGCCCAATCGGATCCACAGAAGCTTGGCAGCTGGCCGGATGCGCCTCGGTACTGCGCCGTCATGTACTGGACCACTGCACTCTTCTGCTCGCAAAAGCGGGCTAGCATGTGCAGCGTAGAATTCCAGCGCGTAGGGACATCACACAGCAAGCGATGGTGGGGGAGATTGAAGCGCTCCTGCATCTTGGCGAGTGCCCCCGAAGCAGTACTGGAATTTCTACAATGTTTGGACACTCGACGCACCTTCAACAGCAGATCGGGCACGCCTGGGTATGTCCTCAGGAACCGCTGAACTACTAGGTTCATCACGTGCGCCAGGCAAGGGATGTGTGTCAGCTTAGCCAACCTTAAAGCGCGAATGAGATTACTCCCATTATCACACACAACCATGCCCGGTTTCAGGTCCAGCGGTGCCAGCCACAAATCCGTCTGTTCCTTTATTCCCCTCCAAATTTCCTCCCCTGTGTGCTGCTTATCCCCAAGGCAGATTAGCTTCAGCAACGCTTGCTGACGCATGCCAACAGCTGTGCTGCACTGCTTCCACGATCCTACTGCTGCTGGGTTAGCGTTTCCGGATGAGGTACAGCTTTGAGATGCGTTGGAGGAGAAGGAGTCAGAGAGGTAGGTGCTGCTGTTATCCAGTGGGAGGGACGGCGGTGCAGCTGTTTGTGGCGTGGGCAACACCCGTGCCGTAGCAGGTGAGGAATCGCTGCCAGGCTCCACAAGGTTCACCCAGTGCGCGGTAAGGGAGATGTATCGACCCTGGCCGAACGCACTCGTCCAGGTGTCAGTGGTGAGGTGAACCTTGCAGGCAACGGCATTCTTCAAGCTTCGGGTTATTTTGCTGACCACGTGCTCATGCAACTCAGGCACTGCAGAGCGTGCAAAGTGGTAGCGGCTGGGAACCACGTAACGTGGGATGGCCACTGACATCATGCCCTTGAAGCTGTTTGTCTCCACCAATCGATATGGCAGCATTTCGCAGGCCAGAAGCTTGGCTATGCTGGCTGTTACTGCCACGGCCCGGGGGTCATTTGCTGGCAATTTCCTCTTGCGCTCAAACATCTCCGACACAGACAACTGAACCGTAGCGCTGCACACGGAAGGGCTGTTGGTTGTTGTGTTTGATGAACACTGGGAGACCTCAAGAGCACTACTCCGGAAAGTGACAGTGTCAGCGTCGTCTGATGTTTGTGAATGTTGTGAACCACGCAATGGCTGGGCTACTGCTGCTGCTGAGGCGGGTCTGGTGAACCCAAGGGAGGCAGTGTTGTTTCTGGTACCCTGTCCTGACGCGTTTGCCCAAAGAGTGGGATGTTTGGATAGCATGTGACGGCTCATGCTGGTGGTGGAGAGGTTGTTAATATTTTTCCCCCTGCTCAGGCGGGTCTTGCACACCTTGCAAATCGCCATGGTAACATCCTCAGTGCAGTCTTCAAAGAAAGCCCAGACTTTGGAGCACCTGCCTCCTTGCTGGCGATTTCTGTTTGCTCCTCTTTTGCCTCTCACTTGAACTTCCACGCTTGTGGTGCCTGAAATTGCGCGCCGCCTACCTTGTGGCACAAGGCGAACTCGTGCAGCAGTGTGTTCTTCAACAGACTCATCTGTGCTGCTGCTACGACGGCGATGTTCTCGTTCACAAACAAAATCTGGGTCTCTGTCCACATTGTCCATACCCTCCTCTTCCATTTCCTCAAACTCGTCATATGTCATTGTGGGCCACCGCCGTGGAGTAGAGCTCCCCACAACAACCTCTGCGCAGCACACTCCAACGTCGTCTTCCAGATCTTGTCGGCCGACCTCCTGCAATTGCAACCCCTCCTGCCCAAATTGCTCTGGGATTTGGGTTTCCGAGTCCTCTTCGGACTCGCCTTGTATTTCAGTGCGCGGTGCATTTCCCACAGTTAACGGTTGTGAATCCAGGCACAACATTTCTGGCTGTTCCTCCATTGACCTTTGAAAGGTGGAAGTTTGTTGGGCTGGGAATAGCTCCTGCGAATACCCCATTGTGTCCTGAGGTAATTCATCGGACTGGTTATCTGGCAGTTGTGTGCGTGGTGTCGCTGCCGGTTGTGTCAGCTTTGTGCCCACTGGCTCCTTGTAACTGGCTGAGGACTCGGACCTCGTGCGTGATGTGCTGGTGCTGCTTAACCCACTGCTGGACGCTTGAGAGGTCATCCAAGTAATTATCTGGTCCTGTTCTTTTGGATTTGTGAGGGTTGTTGTCCTGGACAACATGGGCGGTATTGAGTGGGTTTTCTTGGGTGCTCCCCTGTGGCCTGTACGTGAACCGTCAGGGGAAACACCTCTTCCCTTGCCCCTCCCTCTTTCACCGGATTTCTTCCTCATTTCACTTATCCTTACAGTACACGCTGACTGGCAGCAGTACAGTGGCAGTACAGAAATGCTATACAGTACCACTATTCCCAGCAGCGACACAGAGCACAATGCTATACAGTGACGGGTGAGCGGTGTACCACTATTCCCAGCAGCGACACAGAGCACAATGCTATACAGTGACGGGTGAGCGGTGTACCACTATTCCCAGCAGTGACACAGAGCACAATGCTATACAGTGACGGGTGAGCGGTGTACCACTATTCCCAGCAGCGACACAGAGCACAATGCTATACAGTGGCGAACGAGCGGTGTACCACTATTCCCAGCAGACACAGAACAGTACACAGAATGCTATATAGTGTGGCTGAACGAGCGGTGTACCACTATTCCCAGCAGACACAGAACAGTACACAGAATGCTATATAGTGTGGCTGAACGAGCGGTGTACTACTGTTCCCAGCAGACACAGAACAGTACACAGAATGCTATATAGTGTGGATGAACGAGCGGTGTACTACTGTTCCCAGCAGACACAGAACAGTACACAGAATGCTATATAGTGTGGCTGAACGAGCGGTGTACCACTGTTCCCAGCAGACACAGAACAGTACACAGAATGCTATATAGTGTGGCTGAACGAGCGGTGTACCACTATTCCCAGCAGACACAGAACAGTACACAGAATGCTATATAGTGTGGCTGAACGAGCGGTGTACTACTGTTCCCAGCAGACACAGAACAGTACACAGAATGCTATATAGTGTGGCTGAACGAGCGGTGTACCACTGTTCCCAGCAGACACAGAACAGTACACAGAATGCTATATAGTGTGGCTGAACGAGCGGTGTACCACTATTCCCAGCAGACACAGAACAGTACACAGAATGCTATATAGTGTGGCTGAACGAGCGGTGTACCACTATTCCCAGCAGACACAGAACAGTACACAGAATGCTATATAGTGTGGCTGAACGAGCGGTGTACTACTGTTCCCAGCAGACACAGAACAGTACACAGAATGCTATATAGTGTGGCTGAACGAGCGGTGTACTACTGTTCCCAGCAGACACAGAACAGTACACAGAATGCTATATAGTGTGGCTGAACGAGCGGTGTACCACTATTCCCAGCAGACACAGAACAGTACACAGAATGCTATATAGTGTGGCTGAACGAGCGGTGTACCACTATTCCCAGCAGACACAGAACAGTACACAGAATGCTATATAGTGTGGCTGAACGAGCGGTGTACCACTGTTCCCAGCAGACACAGAACAGTACACAGAATGCTATATAGTGTGGCTGAACGAGCGGTGTACTACTGTTCCCAGCAGACACAGAACAGTACACAGAATGCTATATAGTGTGGCTGAACGAGCGGTGTACTACTGTTCCCAGCAGACACAGAACAGTACACAGAATGCTATATAGTGTGGCTGAACGAGCGGTGTACTACTGTTCCCAGCAGACACAGAACAGTACACAGAATGCTATATAGTGTGGCTGAACGAGCGGTGTACTACTGTTCCCAGCAGACACAGAACAGTACACAGAATGGTATATAGTGTGGCTGAACGAGCGGTGTACTACTGTTCCCAGCAGACACAGAACAGTACACAGAATGCTATATAGTGTGGCTGAACGAGCGGTGTACTACTGTTCCCAGCAGACACAGAACAGTACACAGAATGCTATATAGTGTGGCTGAACGAGCGGTGTACTACTGTTCCCAGCAGTGACACACAATGACTGGGGGGGACCCTGGCTAGCGTGGCTGGAGCGCGAACTACCCTGCCTGCCTACCCAAAGCTAAACCCACAGACAAATGGCGGAGATATGACGTGGTTCGGGTATTTATTTACCCGAACCACGTGACAGTTCGGCCAATCAGAGCGCGTTCGGGTCCGAACCACGTGACCCGTTCGGCCAATCACAGCGCTAGCCGAACGTTCGGGGAACGTTCGGCCATGCGCTCTTAGTTCGGCCATATGGCCGAACGGTTTGGCCGAGCACCGTCAGGTTTTCGGCCGAACTCGAACATCACCCGAACAGGGTGATGTTCTGCAGAACCCGAACAGTGGCGAACACTGTTCGCCCAACACTAGTCAGCTCCCTGCCCATAAAATTCTATGGGGTTGTTCACAGTACTGCGTTGTTACTGATCACGTTATTCTAACTCGCTGCATGCAGGATTTGTATTAAAGTCTATGTCCAGTCTCCATTGCAGTTTACACTCATTATTATGTGTGCGATCTGCAACTGACCACTGTGATACAAATCTAAATGACCTCTCTAAATAATCTAAATTGAGACAATGATTTAAGAAAAACAAACATGGCATTGCTTTTGTGGATATTTCTATTCAGTCATTTATTCCTCACACACTCTTGATTTGGTTAGTCACCTTCTTTGGCAGCACTTTTGTTTACATTCCCAGTGGCCAATCAGTGACTTTGTGATTGTTCAGCCAGCAGGGCCCAAGGGTTGCTAGGTGGGAGGGGCTGCTGCCGCTGCTTCAATCACAGTGGCTCTCTTAACAGCAGCATATTATATCACAATGGGGGTCTCATAGATCTCATTAGGGATACATTTCAATATCTAACCTTTTTCATTTTTATAATCAACTTAGTTTTTATTGAAATGAAACAGTTCAAAAAGACAAAATTTGAAACTTAAACGTATACAGTGATAATAAAGCATAGTAAAATCAACAGAAACATATGTATCTGTTAACAAGCATATAAGCAGTGTGTAAGTTCTCCTCATCTCTAGAGATGTCCCAAACGGTTTGCACGCAAACTTATTCATGCGAACAATGCGAGTTTGCGGCGAAACAACCCGCCCCTATACTACAACATTTCAACCCGCCCCTATACTACATCATTGGGCTAAACTTTGACCCTCTACATCACAGTCAGCATACACATGGTAGCCAACTAGGCTGCACTCCCTCCTGGAGCCCCCCCCCCCCCCCCCCTTATATAAGGCATCCCTGTCAGCCATGTTCTCACTCTGTGTGCCGCTGTATTAATGAGAGGAGGGAGAGACATTGGAGAGATAGGGAAAGCGATAGTTAGGAGGTCTGTTAGCTTGCTCCTCACTGATATTTGTTGCTGAAAAGCACCACCAAAACAGTTCTTTTGAGAGCTAATGTTCTTGTGATGTATTTTTTGTGTGTGTGTGTGTGTGGCCCACTGCTGACACTGCATATACAGCCCTGTCTGTCCCAGCTGGCCCTTGCTAATTGCTATACTGTGCCAGGCCCAGCACATTCAGTGCCTAGTGTGACTGCTGCACATTGTATTATAATACCAGTTACTGCATACCTTTCACTGCATCTGTGTGACCGCATGCTGTTTTATTAACCAGCAGTCAGTGCATCCATTTTCGCTGCACCTGTGTGACCGCACGTTGTTTTATACAGCAGTCCCTGCATACCTTTTCACTGCACCTGTGTGACTGCACATTGCATTATACCAGTCAGTGCATACCTTTCACTTGAATGGATGGCAGACTTTCCCTCCATAACAGATTCTCATTATAGGATTTCAAGTGTATTCGTCTCATCATTATACAGCAGTCAGTGTATATCTTTCACTGCATCTGTGTGACTGCACATTGTATTAGTCAAGTCAGTGCATACCTTTCACTTCATTCCTGCCCCCCCCCCCCCAATATAGACAAAAGAACAGGCAGAGGCAGGCCACCCAGCAGGTCTGTTCGAGGTCGTGCTGTCATGATTTTGTGCAGCCCTCGACCACAGTACAGTGTTTAGAAGAAGGGATGTGCCATCAACCCCCAATATTGTCAAGACGTAGTTAAATATTTAACACAGAACACCTCATCTTCCCCAGCTTCCACATGAAAGCGTGACATATCTTACTCCTCCTGCTCTGATTCTGGCACCCCACTTAACACTCTGTCAGCAGCCATCATCAAAGTGCCATCATCCCAGGGCTCAGAGGTAGAGATGACCCGAACTGTTCGCCGGCGAACGGTTCCCGGCAAACTTCCGTGGTTCGCGTTCGCGGAGAACCACAAACTTTTCTGGAAGTTTGATTCGCCCCCATAGTGCATCATTAGGGTCAACTTTGACCCTCTACATCACAGTCAGCAGGCACATTTCAGTCAATCAGGCTAAACTCCCTCCTGGAGCCCCACCCTCCCTTATAAAAGGTAGGCAGTGTCAGCCATTTGACTCACTCATGTGCCTGCAATAATTAGAGAAGGGAGAGCTGCTGTGCAGAGACCTATAGGGAAAGCTTAATTAGGCTATTGTAGGCTTTTTGGCTTGCTCCTTGCTGATTCTTATTGCTAAAAAAAAGCACCTCTCAACAGCTCTTTTGAGAACTAATCTTGTTCTTGTGATCTATTTTTTTTTTGTGTGTGGCCCACTTGCATTATATACAGCCCTGTCAGTCAGTTGTAGCTACGTGAGCGCACGCAGTGTCACTGTGACTGTCCGGTACCTGTCTGTGTGTGACAGGTGCACATTTATAATACCAGTCATTGCATAATTGGTCACAGTACCCGTGTGACCGCACGCTGTGTAATATACCACTCCGAGCATACCTGTTAACTACACCTGTGTGACAGCTGCACATATTGTAATACCAGTCACTGCATACCTTTCGCTGCATCTGTGACTGCACATTGTATTATACCTGGCAGTCAGTGCATACCTTTCACTTGAATGGATGGCAGACTTGCCCTCCATAACAGATTCTCATTAACCTCCCTGGCGGTAAGCCCGAGCTGAGCTCGGGCTATGCCGCCGGAAGGCACCGCTCAGGCCCCGCTGGGCCGATTTGCATACTTTTTTTTTGTTACACGCAGCTAGCACTTTGCTAGCTGCGTGTAACCTCCGATCGCCACCGCTACCCGCCGATCCGCCGCTACCCGCCGATCCGCCACTACACCCGTCGCCGCAGCCGTCCCCCCCGCCCCCCAGACACCGTGCTCTGCCGGGCCAATCAGTGCCAGGCAGCGCTGTGGGGTGGATCAGATTCCCCTTTGACGTCACGACGTCGACGACGTCAGTGACGTCATCCCGCCCCGTCGCCATGGCGACGGGGGAAGCCCTCCAAGAGATCCCGTTCTTTGAACGGGATCTCTTGATCTCCGTTCGCCGGAGGCGATCGGAGGGGCTGGGGGGATGCCGCTCAGCAGCGGCTATCATGTAGCGAGACATTGTCTCACTACATGAAAAAAAAAATTGAAAAAAAGGTATTTGCTGCCCCCTGGCGGATTTTAACAAACCGCCAGGGAGGTTAAAGTCGATTAGTGTCATATACAGCAGGGCCTCGAAAGTCCTCCTGTATTGTTATTTTTTGTCACTACCTCGGGACTAGGCATGGATCCCGGAGGGCTACTGCCCGCCCGAAGACTAAGTCAGTCCCCACACACAGGAACTCTGCCTGCACGCCGTGTTACTGCCTGCCCCAAGACTAAGTCACTCCCCACACAGCATCTCTGCCTGCAGGCCGCTTGATTGCTTTCTCCACCACCACCAACAGGGTCTAGGACTCCAGGCGGATTCCTGCTAGCAGCGGCTGCTATAATAATTTTTCTGGTGCGTGTACATGCCTGCCTAATTTTTGTGGCTGCACTGCAGCTGCAACAACAAAATAAAAGACATGTACATGTGCCAATTCCTCTTCATAATCGTTACCTTGCCATGGTGAAGGGGCTTGCGTATTACAATGAAGCAATGACCGCCGGCTATATGAGTGTCTCGGGGGGGGAGGGACACACCCAAGATAATAAGGTTGTTGATTTATTGTGGACAGACCAAATTCGATCAGCTGGACAGTCACTGTTGTTCTATCACTGAGCTACCACATATGGGCTTGAAAACCGCCACGGCCTGCGCTCTCGCCATGGTTCACACCAGTCCATCACGGCTGTCACTACACAAACAGCTGTTTGCAGTGCGTTACACAGTGAGTTTGGTGTGTCAGTGTGAAGCAGTACTCTAATTACACTCTCTGATTGATGTATACACATGCAAGATGTTTTAAAGCACTTTAGGCCTGCAATTTAGCATGCAATGTGATTTCTGCCCTTAAAACGCTGCTTTGCATCAAATCCAGATTTTTCCCCGGGACTTTTTGCGTCTAGCCCACTCATCCATGCAAAAACTCAGATGTTAGACCCCTTGAAACATCTTTTCCAGCACTTTTGTGGCCAGCATAAATGTTTCTAGTTTTCAAAGTTCGCCTCCCCATTGAAGTCTATTGCAGTTCGCAAAAGTTCGCAAGTTCGCGAACGTTTGCGGAGGTTCGCGAACCTAAAATTGGAGGTTCAGGCCATCTCCACTCAGCGGTGTGGAAATTTTTTTGTGTGTCTACCTCAGATTAGAGCAATGCCATATGTACTCTCTGCCACCAAAAATTGAGCCGTGGAAAGACCAAGACCCGTGTAGGGACAACTACCTTACGAAGGCACATGATTACAAAGCACGAACTGCAATGGGATGATCACCTGAGGAAAAGCAGCACACAAAAGCACACACCGCAGTGGAAGATACCAGGCCGCAATTATTTCTCAAAAAAGGTGATACCCAAACTGTACCATGATGTTGAAAGGCAAGTGGTGTCATCTCTGGCACCCAGCGTTGGGTCAAGGGTAGATCTGACCACGGATGCCTGGTCTGCAAAGCACAGTTAGGCCTGCCCGAAGACTAAGTCAGTCCCCACATACAACGTCTCTGCCTGCACCCATGTGACTGCCTGCCCCAAGACCAAGTCGCTCCCCACACAGCATCTCTGCCTGCAGGCCGCTTGACTGCCTTCTCCGCCACCACCAACAGGGTCCAGGACTCCAGGTGGATTCCTGAATTTTTAACAATAATTTTTCTGGTGCGTGTACGTGCCTGCCTAATTTTTCTGGCTGCACTGCGGCTGCAACAACAAAACAAAAGGCATGTACATGTGTCAATTCCTCTTCGTGATCGTTACCTTGCCGCGGTGAAGGGGTTTGCATATCACAATGAAGCAATGACCGACGGCTATATGAGTGTCTCGGGGGGGGGGGGGGGGGGCATACCCAAGAAAATAAGCAGTGCAGTTTCTAGGCTAAAATGCACCCAGGGCGAGGGTGTAAAAATTGCGCCCCCCCGGTATAGGTAGCCAGCTATAGGTGGCCAGGCATAGGTGAGCCAGTAAAGTTGCCCCCCGCATAGGTTAGCCAGGTAGTTGCCTCCAGTATAGGTAGCCAGTATAGTTGCCCCAAGTATATGTTAGATAGGCAGGCACCCCTCCCCCCGGTATAAGTTAGATAAGTAGGTGCCCCCAGTTCAGGTTAGCTAGGTAGGTGCCTCCAATATAGGTAGCCAGTATAGTTGCCACCAGCATAGGTTAGATAGGTAGGTACCCCCAGTATAGGTTAGTTAGGTAGGTGCCCACAGTATAGGTAGCCAGTATAGTTGCCACCTGTATAGGCTAGCTAGGTAGGTAGGTGCCCCCAATGCAGGTTAGATAAGTGCCCCCAGTATAGGTTACATAGGTAGCTGCCCCCAGTATAGGTTAGATTAGGTAGCTGCCCCTCAGTATAGGTTAGATAGGTAGGTGCCCCCAGTATAGGTTAGATTAGGTATGTGCCCCCAGTATAGATTAGATAGGTAGCTGCCCCCAGCATAGGTTAGACAGGTAGCTGCCCCCCAGCATAGGTTAGATAGGTAGCTGCCCCCCAGTATAGGTTAGATAGGTAGCTGCCCCCCAGTATAGGTTAGATAGGTAGCTGCCCCCAGTATAGGTTAGATAGGTAGCTGCCCCCAGTATAGGTTAGATAGGTAGCTGCCCCAGTATAGGTTAGATAGGTAGCTGCCCCCCAGTACAGGTTAGATTAGGTAGGTGCCCCCCAGTATAGGATAGATAGGTAGCTGCCCCCAGTACAGGTTATATTAGGTAGGTGCCCCCCAGTATAGGTTAGATAGGTAGCTGCCCCCCAGTACAGGTTAGATTAGGTAGGTGCCCCCCAGTATAGGATAGATAGGTAGCTGCCCCCAGTACAGGTTAGATTAGGTAGGTGCCCCCCAGTATAGGATAGATAGGTAGCTGCCCCCGAGTACAGGTTAGATTAGGTAGGTAGCCCCCAGTATAGGATAGATAGGTAGCTTGCCCAGTATAGGTTAAGTAGGTAGGTGCCCCCTCATAATGGCGGAGGGAGCCAGAGCCGCAGGGAGGGCAGCCCGACCTCTTCCTCCCTCTCCTGTCCCGGCCGCCCTCCGTGCTCCCCCCTCGGACTGCAGCAGAGTTAGCGCGCAGGGAAGCACTGCTATACACAGTTACTCACCTCCCTGGATCCGATCGCCGCTCACGCCCTGCTGGTCTCCTCTCTGCAATGTAGCCGCTGATACACACGTCACGCTGCTTCCTATGTAAACAGGAAGCAGCGTGTGTATCAGCGGCTACATTGCAGAGAGGAGACCAGCAGGGCGTGAGCGGCGATCGGATCCAGGGAGGTGAGTAACTGTGTATAGCAGCGCTTCCCTGCGCGCTAACTCTGCTGCAGTCCGAGGGGGGAGCACGGAGGGCGGCCGAGAGAGGAGAGGGAGGAAGAGGTCGGGCTGCCCTCCCCGCGGCTCTGGCTCCCCCCGCTATCACAGCGCCCCCCCCCCCCCCCCCTTCCTCTGCGCCCAGGGCAGCGGCACGGGCCGCACGGCCGTGAAAATAAGGTTGTTGCTTCATTGTGGACAGACCAAATTCGATCAGCTGGACAGTCACTGTTGTTCTGTCATTGAGCTACCTCAGCCCAACCATATGGGCTGGAAACCCGCCATCGCCTGCACTCTCGCCAATGTGCGCACCAGCACGGCCATCTGTTTGTGGTGCGTTACACAGTGAGTTTGGTCTGTCAGTGTGAAGCAGTACACTACTTATACTACCTGATCCATGTATACACACGCAAGATATTTTCAAGCACTTTAGGCCTCCAATTTAGGAATGTAATGTGATTTCTGCCTTTTAGGTATTATAACCCTGCTGTACGTCAAATCCGTAATTTTCCCCGGGACTTTTGGCGTGTATCCCACTCCGCCATGTCCCCCTCCAGGTGTTAGACCCCTTGAAACCTCTTTTCCATCACTTTTGTGGCCAGAATTAGTGTTTGTAGTTTTGCAAGTTTACCTGCCCATTGAAGTCTATTGCGGTATGCGATGTTCGCAAACTTTTTCGCAAGTTCGCGTTCGCGGTTCGCGAACCAAAATCCGCGGGTTCGCGACATCTCTACTCATCTCTGCCTGGGTTTCCTCCTAGCACTCCACTTTCCTTCTTCATTCCAAAAACATACTGATAATTTCATTGGCTTCTCCCTAAATTGGTCCAAGACTATGCTGTATGCATGACTATGGTAAGACTAGTGCTGGGCATACACGGCTCTTTTTTGCCGCTCGATTCACCCGCTTGGTCGTTTCGCCGCTCGATTCCACAGTCAATTCTCTTATCTCCTGCTTGTTTTTCTTAGCTTTTTCCATTCACTACTATCCGGAATCAAATGGCAAAACGATTGGGCGGGAGATCGAACATGTCGGAAATTATCTATCGAGCCATCTTAATGGCTCAAAAACGAGCTGTGTATGCCCAGCATTAGGTGGCAAGCACTTCTGATAGTGACATGACTATGTACTCTGTAAAGCGCTGCTGAAGATGTCAATGCTGTATAAATAGTAAATAATAATAGCAATAATAGTTGATTTCCATTAGGACAAATTACAAATTACAATACAAAGAATTTGTGAAACACTAAATGTATGCCTCAACATAATAGTTTTCCTTCTCCATATCATATCAATCCTCCCTCTTCCCCAACATAACTCCAACAGAATGACCTCTTCCATAATGTAAGCCTCACCCCATCCTACTTTGATGATAAAAGCTGTACGCTTATCAGGACTCCTGCAATCTCCTTTGCATCCAGAATTTGCACGTTCATGGCTGTTGGGGAATGCAAACTTCACATTCTTTTCTCCCATAATGACCAACATGATACTAAAAGGATACCCGAAGTGACATGTGACATGATGAGATAGACATGTGTTTGTACAGTGCCTAGCACACAAATAACTATGCTGTGTTCCTTTTTTTATTTCTCTAACTGAAAGGTATGTAAGTGGCTGACTCAGTCCTGACAGGAAGTGACTACAGTGTGACCCTTACTGATAAGAAATTCCCCTTTTTACCGCTTTCTTGCTCTCAGAAGCCATATTCTGCTAGGGAAGTGTTTTATAGTTGGAATTTCTTATCAGTGAGGGTCACACTGTAGTCACTTCCTGTCTGAGTCAGGACTGAGTTAGCCACTTACATACCTGATATTTAACTCTTTCAGGCAGAGAAAGAAAAAAAAGGAACACAGCATAGTTATTGTGCTAGGCACTGTGCATACACATGTCTATCTCATCATGTCACATGTCACTTCGGGTATCCTTTGGACACGGGGTAAGCCGCTGCGGAGGATTTCTCAGGCCCCGCTTGGCCGATTTGCATAATTTTTTTTATACCCATAGATCGCCGATGCTCCGCACCGATTCACTGCTACCTGCCGCGTTAGAGGGTGCCCCCCCGAGACCCCGTGCGCTGCCTGGCCAATCAGTGTCAATCAGTGCCAGGCAGCGCTGAGCGGTGGACCAGGACTCCCTCTGACGTCACAACATCGATGACGTCAGTGACGTCATTGCGCCCATCGCCATGACGATGGGGAAGCCCTGAAGGAAATCCCGTTCAGAACGTGATTTCCTGATGGGCCTGACCGCCGGAGGTGATCGGAGGGGGTGTGGGGATGCTGCTGCTCAGCGTCTATCATGTAGCTAGCGCTAGGCTAGCTACATGATTTAAAAAAAAAAAATTTAAATAGTGCTGCGCTGCCTCCCTGGCGGATTTAATTGACCGCCAGGGAGGTTAATCATAGGTCAGCTGGGCTGAAATGGCTAATAGAAATTAAGGCCACATGTGCATGGGGTTGACGCAAACTTGTATTTGCTAACATGCATTTGCATCGGTATTTGCCGTTCTGGTGATGAACAAAAATGTTTTTTTCACATTAATTTTTGCAAAAATAATGTTATATTTGATTTTCCAGCCAAAATGCCATCGAAAATCAATTTGGAATAAGTTTGTGATTTTTCGTAATTTTTGTGAACTTTTGCTCTAAAAATACCCAATATGAAAATTGAAAATTTGTTTCCTTTGACCATTTTGTGAAAAGAGGATGTGTGTCTCGAAATTTCGATGCTAAAATGACTTTGGCAAGATTCACAAGCAACACAGGAGTAGCCAGAAAATGAATCCATCTTTTCTTTAACAAGTAAAGCATTTGAACTGTTTATTTAGCTGTTGCCTGCATCTTTTTTTCCTACTTCTCATCACTGATGTCAATATAGCAAATTCTGAGAAATAATGACAATGTTGATGATGACATTATGAATGCAGACTGTGCGAAAGAACACTTTCTGTAATCAAAGTAATAATCCTCTAATGCACTTCTATTTAGTCTAAGTGATCAAATACAGTGTAGCCATAGCTTCCTTTATAGTGAGATATCCAGTTTCACTACACATTTACATTTAATTACGTCAGGCTCACATACAGTGCTGGAAAAACATATGTTGTATTTATGTACAAGCTGTAATTCTGCATGAGTTAACATGCCACTGTCCCCCTGAGAGTGCTGAATGAGACTGTGAAGTCCTGCAGCCTCTGGTTCTCATGTCTCAGGCTTTTATAGCTCGGTTAGAGCACTTGGTGGTATTGATCGCCATTGATCTGTATTGATCGGAGGATGTGTAGACACAGAGTAGTGTGAGATCCCACGTTCTGCCCCTGACACACTGCTCTGGCATTCTGTCTAACCTTTCTGTCACCCCGCAGCCAGCCTGTCACAGATGCTTCAGCTGCCCCTGTGACCACAAGCTTGTCACTGGAGATGAGATAATATAGCTTAGGTCAGGTTTAAATGTTGGCTAATTGTAAGTATCTCACAGTTGTACATTTTTAAACAGCTACTTTGTATGTTGGTTATCTTGTATTTTAACCTCTACCCCATCCACAATACTCATCTTCCAGTAGCAAGGGAGTTATGAGACATAAAGCAGGTTTACCTAGCAAGAGTGAGAAAAAAGGCTACTGAGTTTTTAGAATTATTATTATGGTTATTATTATTATTATTATTATTCATTACATAGTGCTGACATAATGACATCTTCTACAGCACTTTACAGAAATGTAGTCATGATTCTAAGGACACTATTTGACTGGGCGGTGGCCGCATTTTTGAACGAGTTTTCAGATCACTGTGATTTGTCGAACGTAGGGGCCTACAAATACAGTAGAGTGCCAGGTAAGTGTGCAGATGCTTGATAAGTGGGCTTTATGGTTGCTTGAGACTCGGTGTTAAAGGCCTAACTAATACAGTACTATACCACACTTTATATACATACCATGGACTCTTTATTAACCTTCCTGGCGGTAACCCCGAACGTAGTTCGGGGTAAGCCGCGCAGGAGGTTTTCTCAGGCCCTGCTGGGCCGATTTGAATAATTTTTTTTTTTGCTGAACGCAGCTAGCACTTTGCTAGCTGCGTCAGCACTTCGATCGCCGCCGCCCTGTGCTCGATCGCCGCTATCCGCGTCGCAAGACAGCCCCCCCCCTAGACCCCTGCGCTGCCTGGCCTATCAGCGCCAGGCAGCGGCAAGGGGTGGATCGGGACTCCCTTAGACGTCACAACGTCCATGACGTCGGTGACGTCATCCCGCCCCGTCGTCATGGCGACGGGGGAAGCCCTTCAGGAAATCCCATTCTTTGAACGGGATTTCCTGATCGCCTATCGCCGGAGGCGATCGGCGGGGCTGGGGGGATGCCGCTGAGCAGCGGCTATCATGTAGTGAGCCCTCGGCTCGCTACATGATATAAAAAAAAAAAATCAAAAAAACGCTGCCCCCTGGCGGTTTTTAATATACCGCCAGGAGGGTTAAATATTAAAATACAGTAATTGAAAGTATATTGACAAATGGTGGAGCTCTGGAACCCAGTCTTTAAAGTGAACCCAATGTCAAAATAAACTGATGAGATAAACAATTGAATTTACCTTCCTACTCAAAACAATAACTTTTTTGTACATTTCCCATATTCATATAACATGAACTATTGACTTTTGTTTTATTTTAGCTCTCCCTGCTCTCAGAAGTTGTATTCTACAAGGCTGTAATTTGCTTATCAGTGATGTTTACTAGGCGGCTCTGTGAAATGTTTGTTTCTGAGAATTTTAAAGTCCGAGAAAATATTGCCTGGTCTTCCAGGTGAAAAATGTTCATTTAGTTAAAAAAAGGAGGTGGCTGTAAATCTTGAAAAGGGAAGCACAGAGACAACAGGAGACCAAGTAGCGCAATATGTTACCAACATGAGAATTATGCAGAGAAGAAGTAGAAATAATAGTACTCATAAAGGTGGGATGCACTGCGGGGCAACCAACCACATAAGGCAGGTAAAGATTCACAACCCCGTCTTCACTCTGGTGTCCAGGAAGTGCTGGAAGTGGTCGCTCTCTTATAGAAAAAACACAAGGTACCAATCATGGCATGAGTGTGAGAAGCAAAAGAACGGGGGGGTGTAAAGAGACACCCAGGGGTATTTAAAATTAGATTAAAAACAACTAAAAGTAGAAAAAGCAGGTAGCTTACCTCAATACAACTTCATATAGAAATGAAATGTATTATGCACAACACGTTTCATTGGTCTAAGCCCACTTCCTCAGGGCAAATAATGGTGCCAAACACTAAATATAGCTGAACAGGAAGCGCCTCTCATGAGACACATTGCCATTGCAAAATACATTTCATTACTATATGACGGAAACATGGAATATTCACTTTTATCAGTTGTCTGTTGCATTATAGTTGCTAGCAACTGATTCAGTGTAATTCCATCCCAAATCAATTATCTTTAAAAATCTTTAAAAATTGAACCATCTCAAATACATGTGTATGGTACATTGTATATTGCAAAACTATTAGGGCAAGAACAAAACTAGTACTTAATATCAAATAGTAACTAAAGAAAATCAGCCTTAAAGAGAACCAGAGACGAAGCATCCTCATGTATTTTATTACATTTATCAGTGGGAACATAGTTACATAGTTATTTTGGTTGAAAAAAGACATACGTCCATCGAGTTCAACCAGTACAAAGTACAACTCCAGCCCGTCCCCCACATACCCCTGTTGATTCAGCGGAAGGCGAAAAAAAACCCACAAGGCATGGTCCAATTAGCCCCAAAAGGGAAAAATTCCTTCCTGACTCCAGATGGCAATCAGATAGTAAACACCTACCCTGCTTTTAGTTTTATTCTTCTCAGTCTAATCTATCTGTTATCAACTGTGATAAGAGTCCACCGACTGATTCAGTCTATGTTTGACCTGGAATCATTATAGCTGAGTCACTCTTCTGTGGAGTCTTTTCAAGCCCCCTCCTGGCTCAGATTTCATACTCAGAGCTGTTGACATGGGAGGAGCTGCTGCTGCCGAGAAAGAAGCTCTGACACACACAAGTGTATCTGTGTGCTCTGTCTGTGCAGCCAGTCATTATCTACTGTATGCAGTTTCATTTCTATAAGAGACACTTCCTACAGGCAGCCACACAGCATACCAGAATAAAAGTTAAAAGCAGACAGATGAAAGACTGCAGCAGCCCTGCTTGTCTATAGTCTCATATAGCCTAGACAGCACATCCAGAACAACTCATAACCCGGAAGCAGAACAGGTATGAGCCGGCGGCCATATTGGATATTTCCTGGAGCAATAATGGATAAAAAACACTCAAAAAGGCACACTAGAGTGGCGAAATTATCAGGTAGAGCATGTATTCTTTACAAGCGATCAACTGATATGTTTATTTTGTGTGAATCGTTCATCTCTGGGTCCCTTTAAGTTGTCCACTAAGTTTGATATTTTTTTTAATCAATTTTATAAATATACAAAATAAAGGTTCACCACCAAATAAAATTCTTCACCAGATGATTATTAAATATTCCTACATGGTCATTTAAGTTCCACTGACTGAAAGATGGTTATATTCAGTTCTTCTATACGATCAATAATGTAATCGGAACAAATCTATAAATTTAATGGTTTGGTTGTATCATGTGGCACCACGTTTAAAGGGACCCTGAGTATTGCTTGAAAAATGAAATCGGGACTTACTTGAGGCTTCCTCCAGCCCACCGTAGTCCGCGAGGCCCCTCGGTGTCCTTTGGGTCCCCTCCATGGTCCCGCTGGCAGCTTTGGTAGGTGCACAACTTTGACAAAATTCGCGAATGCGCAGTATAGAGACCTGGCTGTCCATCACCTGTGGGGCTATCACATGTGTCACCGTACACATGTTCCATTCTTAGAGGCACTAGGCATTGTCATGACATATCACTGTTAGATACTCCTACTTGTCATTGCCTGAGGAAGCGGGAAAATACCTGCAAAACGCGTTGCTTTGTTTTCTGGAGTATGTCAATAAATTTAAACTTTTGAAAATTGACAGTTTCATGTCTACTTCGGGGAGGCAAGTCCACCACTGCCTACCTATCATTTTTAGAATTTGTAGCATATTTTATCCTGTCTGTGCCTCTGTTTACTTTCTGCAACACCGTAAGGGTCATGCACATGCACAGTACTAGAAAGATTGTACCATGCATGTGCAGGACCCTTACGGCGACGCGCGTGATGACGCCACAGGTGATGGACAGCCGGGTCCCTGTACTGTGCCTGCGTGACTTTTTCAAAGTTCACAGAGGGGGCCCAGAGGACACTGAGGGACCTTGCAGGCTATGAGGGGCTGGAGGAAGCCCCAGGTTAGTCCCACTTTAATTTTTAATCACTGCTCAGGGTCCCTTTAAGCCATGTACACATTTCAGATTGTTGTTGCCCCCAAAATAATTAAAGCAATATTTTGGGATTTTTTTCAGGCTACATTTTACTAATGATGACTGCACAGACATGCTGTTTGGTAGGAGAGGAAGAATAAAAAAAAAATACCCTGCAGACTACAAAAGCAATCAGCCAAGGAATTTCCAACAGAGTCAGAATCAGACTTTATTTCGCCAAGTACAACAGAGGTTGTACCCGGAATTGGTTTCAGCACTACAGGGTCTGTGGTGGTACAAATAGCATACAGTAACATACAGTGGTACAAGAACAGAAGTATAGTGCATTACGCATACATAAACTAGATACAGTAGCATACAGTGGTACAGTAACAGCAGTATGATGCAATGTGGTGTAGTGGTCAGCACAGTGATGTAGTGGTTATCACTCTTGCCTTGCAGCGCTGGGTCCGTGGTTCGAATCCCAAGCAAGTCAACATCTGCAAGGAGTTTGTATGTTCTCACCGTGTTTGTGTGGGTTTTCTCTGGGCAATCCGGTTTCCTCCCACATAACAAAAACATACAGATAAGTTAATTCTCTTCCCCCTAAAATTGGCCCTAGACTATGATACCTGCACTACATCATTCATACATATGACTATGGTAGATATTAGATTGTGAGCCCCTCTGAGGGACAGTTAGTGACAGACAATATACTCTGTACAGTGCTGCGTAATATGTCAGTGCTATATAAATAAATAAATAAAAATAAATGTGCAGAAGATAGTTACAATAGAGTATACGACATAAGGCATTGGTAGAAAGATACATGAAAGATGGACCCATGAGAAAGACCAGGAGGATAAGTGCTGGGGGGGAGGAAAGTAAGGTGCCAAGTGACTGTCACACAAAAGCATCTGTCACCCAACAAACTCTGTGTATGTGTAGTTTAAAGGACAACCGAGGCACAAATAAACTAATGAAACAAACAATTGTATCTATCTTCCTTCTCCTAAAAATGACTTTTTAAGACATTATACAGTTTTATTTTATGTTTAAATCTACTTTTTAAGTTTTAACTGTTTTATTGTTTTTGCTTAATGACACATTCATTGAAGTATGCCAGAGCTAAAACCATGACCTGTTGACCCTTTTTATCTCGTTCATGTTCTCAAAAGCCATTTTGTGCTAGGAAAGTGTTTTATAGTAAGAATGTCTTATCAGTGAGGGTCACACTGTAGTCAGGACTGAGTAAGACACTTACATACCTGATATTTAACTCTTTCAGGCAGAGAAAGAAAAAAAGGAACACAGCATAGTTATTTGTGTGCTAGGCAGTAGCACTGTACATACCAATGTCTATCTCATCATGTCACATGGCACCTCGGGTATCCTTTAAATATTCCTGATATTCAGATGATACATTTGACAGAAATTGGACTGTTCAGAGAGAGACTGGGGCTCCGACTCATTTATCTTTTTTTCTTTTCTGAGTTTTCTCACAGGAGCTAGTTATTAAAATACATTTTCAGTCTCCAGTAATCAAAATAAAGAAAAAGTATTACTAACTTTGAATTCACTTGTCTTGACAACTTTTTGAACGTATTTGCTCGCTAGCTGCTGAAAATAATTTTGTAGATAAGTTAAAAAAAACACAGCAGAAGGTTGATTTGGGGACTATGCTGAGACTGCTAAAAAGACTGCCAGTGGCTGCTGGGAAAGATCAGTGGCCTGCTGCCTCTGCTACGTTGTCCCAACTGCATCATTTGCACCTTGTATCCTGTCTGCCGACATAGGTATAGGGTCGGCACTACCATAGGGACAAACTGGGTAATTGCCCTGGGGCCCCGAACTGGCTGCATGTCACCCCACTCCTCCAGCCCAACTTAACTATGGTCCCCAGGGCCCCCACAGAGTCTTTAGCAAAGTACATAATAACATGCCACGGGTCAGGGAGGAGAGGCTCCCCTATGAAGACGAAGTCGGGAATGCATGGAGCCATGGACTGGCAGAGGAGTGTGCCCCCTGGGACAGGAAAAACACTACTTTGCCAAAGACTCTTTGCGGACAGTGGGGGCCATAGTTAAGTTGGGAGGGGTTACCTGGGACGGTCCGGCAACCGGTTTGGGAGCCCTGGGGGGGTTGTTTGCATAATTCCACTTTAGGGAAGAGAAGGGCTCAGGTCTGTTGTGGGGGGTGGGGTCATTTTGCCCGGGGGCATCATTGTTAGTAGAACTGGCTCTGCTTATGGAAACCAGTTCAGAGAAACAGCCCATCTCCTCAATCATCCCCTGACATTTTCAGGTAGGTCCCACGTCTCCTGCAGGTCACAGCATGGCTCTCAATGCTCTGTGTAGTCACAGGTGGCCCCATCTCTTCCAGCAGTCATTCTACCCTCAACAGATTATCGAAATGTTTGGATGTATCTCTTTTTTGGGGTGTCTCAGGGATTATACATTAAAAATTGAATTTGATGAATTAGTGTTCATGTCTTAATATATATATATGTCCTCTTAGGCAGTTAGGTCATCTTTATTGGACAGACAGAGTGAAGTGACGGGGGACTTATTCTAAATACAAAGTCAGCAGCTTCTAATGAGGCTTGTTAGTGATGCTAATCTATGTAAATGTTATTAATTGAGTACATCTATCTTTTATCTCCAACATTTGGTAATCAGGCAATTAAAAAACAATGACATTCCCGGGGGTTGTTCTCCCAGCAAAAAAAGTGATCAAAGAGTTTAGCAGAAGGAAAGCGAAAGTCCCTTATCAAGTCGCAGGCCTTGCCTTGGGCTAGCGGGCCTCATTAGAGCCAGAAAATCTCTGTTGATCACCAATTAACCTGATTTGCAGAAACTCTGATAAAGACCTCAAACAACATGAGTTTTCTTACTCCCTTAAATTACACAGTTTATTGACAAAAATAAAAGCTTTCACTTTGAAAAGGAACATAAAGGCAGGCTTTCAGGGTGAGCGCGTTCACCACACATGTGTTATGGAAATAAAGGTGATTTCATTTTTAGCAGTGCCACCTTTGAATTATGGCAGTGTGGTCAATGCCTGGCACATGAGGTGGCCTTTCTACCTGGGCAGCACAACAGATATGACTAATTCATAAAACTGAGAGGGTTATTTCAAAGGATACTTCAGTAAAGTCCCATAGTACATTTATATGGACCACACTGAAAAGTGCAACAGCAATTTGAAAGACTAAGGCTTTGTTCACATTATAAATCGCCAGCGCTATCGCAAGCGCTGAGCGATTTATTAAGCTTTTTTAAAAGCACTTTTCCTTGAATTTGCCCTTTAGAAAAGCAATTTCGTAAGCGCTTTTGCTGAGCGATTACTATTTTCACTTCCTGACGTCAGTCAGGAAGTGAACTCTTTGACTCGGAAATGAATAAATACAATGTATTTATTCGTGAAAGCGCTCAGGGAATCACAATACAAAGTGCTTTGCGATTTCGCTATACCTTCCATTGACCCAAATCACTCAGAAAATTGTACCTGTAGTGCGTTTGCGATTTTAATAAAATTGAAACGTGTACATGTGAACAGTCTCATAGGAAATCATTGTACAGGCACTTTTAGGGCAATTTCTAAAATCGCCAGCGCTTAAAAAAACGATCATAGTGTGAACAAGCCCTGAAGGTGGCCACTAATGATACGAGTTGCTGAACGATCGATTACAAGCAATTCTTTGTATGAATTATCGCAAATGATCGCTTGCGACCACTAATGGACAAAAATCTCCTAACCAATCCAAATTCGGATCGATTTCATAATCTGATCGGATTGGTTAGGAGATTTTTGTCCATTAGAGGTCCCAAACGATCATTTACGATCGTTCATATGAAGAATCGTTCGTAATCGATCGTTCAGCAACTCGTATCATTAGTTAGATAGATAGATAGATGGATGGATGGATGGATGGATAGATAGATAGATAGATAGATAGATAGATAGATAGATAGATAGATAGAATGATAGCAGGGCCGATTTAAGCAACAATGGGGCCCTAGGGCAAAATAAACCTGGAGGGCCCCCCAACAGATACCCGGAACAAAAATCGGCATTAAGGGACCTTTTTTTGCAGCTGGTATAGTCAGGGTGTGAAGCCCCAATCGGTCGGAGCTCCACATTCTGGCTACCCCAGCCTGCATGGGGGACAAGGGGTTAACAGGCTTCAGGAGGGGGGAACCCACATAATTTTTTTTTTTAAATTCCCGCACTCTAAGCATAAAAAAAAAAAATTGGGAAAATAGGAAAAAATGCCAGGGATCTTCATACAGCCATATTGCGGCTGTATAGCGATCCCTGGCCAAAGTGCTGCGGCTGCGTATGGACCCCCTGGAAACCCCATCAGGAAATGTATTGCTCTTTCTTTTGATGCATGTAAAATTACACTACCGTTAGGGTTGCTACTAAAAGTGACATTTACCGCATTTAAAATTATACATTTTTCCTTCGAAACTTTAAAATAGATTTTCTCAAAAACTATAAGGTCTTTTTGAAAAATAGTTTTTTTTCTCTTATTCCCAATGATCTCCTTACCATAACCTGCAAATTTAGGGTTTCTAGCATTTAAGGTGGATTTGCTATTAACCATTAAAGTCGGCAGGTTTTTAAATGTGTATTTTTTTTCCTTTGAAACTTTAAAATCGATTTTCTCAAAAACTATAAGGTCGATTTGAATTTTTTTTTCTCTTGTAGCCACTGGGGGCCCCTACAAACTCTGGGCCCTGGGGCAATTGCCCCCTTTGCCTCTATGGTAGCGCCGGCCCTGAATGATAGATAGAGAGATAGATAGATAGATAGATAGATAGATAGATAGATAGATAGATAGATAGATAGATAGATAGATAGGTAGGTAGGTAGATAGATAGATAGATAGATAGATAGATAGATAGATAGATAGATAGATAGATAGATAGATAGATAGATAGATAGATAGATAGATAGATAGATAGATAGATAGATAGATAGATAGGTAGGTAGGTAGGTAGGTAGGTAGGTAGGTAGGTAGGTAGGTAGATAGATAGATAGATAGATAGATAGATAGATAGATAGATAGATAGATAGATAGATAGATAGATAGATAGATAGATAGATAGATAGATAGATAGATAGATAGATTAGTTAGTGACTGCTTTTTAATTTTATATGTGATGTCTTGTTTATTGTTTATTTACTGACAGTATTTACATTTTACAAATACATGAGCCCCCAATTTATGCCAGGATTACTTTCCAAGAAAAACACATGGAAATCATTATTTTTTTTCATAAATCAAACAATTGCTTCCAAAGTAGAATAACTGACCCTCATTATCCGGCACCGACAGGTATTGGCTGATGCCGGATGATGGTGCCGGATGAATGTAGTGCTTGAGAGTCAATGTTAAAACAGGCCTAGCTAAAAAACAGTACTATACAGTAAAACACAGTACTTCAAAACAAATTAAGACAAAGGACATACTTAACTTAACCACTTAAAGCGGATCCGAGATGAAAAACTAACTATAACAAGTAACTTGTCTATATATCTTATCTAAATTTTAGATAGTTTACACAGCAAATCTAGCTGCAAACAGCTTTAATAGAATATGAATATTTAATCCTGTGATACAATGACAGCAGCCATGTTGTTTGTAAACATTACACAGAGGCAGGCTTATCTGCATCTTGAGCAAAAGAACCTAATCTCTCCTCCTCCCTCCTCCCTCTTCCCCTCTGCCTCTAAAATCTCTGGCTAGTAATACCTCCTCCTGCCCAGAATGAGCTCCCATGAGCCCTTGCTACT
Source organism: Hyperolius riggenbachi (assembly GCF_040937935.1). NCBI lineage: Eukaryota > Metazoa > Chordata > Amphibia > Anura > Hyperoliidae > Hyperolius > Hyperolius riggenbachi. Next base: position 152,586,443 of record NC_090648.1, read on the forward strand.
GTCTGAAAGTGCCTCGGCTCTCTGAAAACCTGTGGGCATGGCTTGTTTAGTTTGTAGGGAATTAGAGTATTAAAACAAAAACAAAAAAGTAATTGGCTTGAGGAATGCCCTATAAACAATAGGGCCTAGTGCACACCAGAGTGGTTCAGCTGCGTTTTGCGATCCGCTTGCGGCTGCGGATATGTTTGGGTAATGTATTTCAATGGGCTGGTGCACACCAGAGCAGGAGGCGTTTTGCAGAAACGCATACTCCCTGGCTGCTGCAGAGTTTGGATTGCGGAGGCGTTTCTGCCTCAATGTTAAGTATAGGAAAAACGCAAACTGCTCTGAAAAATGGCACTTCAAAGCGGTTTGCCAGGCGTTTATTGTTACAGTAGCTGTTCAGTAACAGCTTTACTGTAGCAATACATGAAATCTACTACACCAAAAACGCTTCACAAAACCGCAAAATGCTAGCTGAAACGCTACAGAAAAAGCGTTTCAAAATCTGCTAGCATTTTGCAGATCTGCTAGCGGTTTTTGGTGTGCACTAGGCCTAGGAAAGGAACACAATTATGCAATGTGTAAAAGTTCATCTCGGATCCACTTTAAGGCTTACACTCCCCTAGTGACCAGGCTATTTTTTACAAATTAGGCCACTGCAGCTTTAAGGCCTCGCTGCAGTGCCATACAACTCACCACACAAGTGATCCCCCCATTTTCTGCCCACCAACAGAGCTTTCTGTTGGTGGGCTCTGATCGCTGCCGCCATGTTTTTTTTTTTTTTTTGTATTTGTTTATACATTTATTTTTAATAAAGCCAATGACAACGATCGGCTGTCATAGGCTTCAGCCTATGACAGCGGATTGCTTCTCTGCCTCCCAGGGGGACAGCCGTATCATACTGCTGTCCCCAGTACAGTGGTGCCATAGATTGCAGCACTGTACCATGTAAATAGACAGCGGTTTCCCTGTCTAACAGTCTCCTAGCGGCGATCACTGCTGGGAGACTGATGACGGAGGGAAGCTCCGTCATTCAAGTGGGCGCGATCCCCTGCAATCTCCACCCCCAGGACTATATGCCAATTGGTGTTCACCGTTCCAGGGTCTGCCGCCGCGTTCACGTCAATTGGCGCGGCAGGGTTGGCTAGGGGTTAATGTAACAGAGGTTAATTACTGTAAAAGGAGTGTAAGGCCAGGTTCACAGTGGCATGTTGCATTGTGGTGAGACGTCAACGTTGCAAAATGAAAATGCACCAAAAAAGTTGTAGCGCACATTACCGCCATGCTATTGTTGCATACAGCAGGTACAGTGAAGCATACAGGCAATGAAAAGTGTGCTTCCCTTTATCTGTTAACATGTGCATTAGAGGTAACACACTGCAGCAGTGCGTTACCATAACACAACATATTACACCACTATGGTAACTTCGCACTGTGAACGTCACATAGACTCATCATTGCAGTGTGCTAAGCAGCGTTATTTAGACTTTATAACGTGCGACCATAACGTAGCACTGTGAACTTAGCCTAAGGCTGCTTTCACAGTGGGACGTTACAGGCGCACGTTAGTGCAGCCTGTAACGCAGCCCAATGCATAGTAATGTAAAATCAATGGGCTGTTCACAGTGCCCACGTTGCGTTACAGGGTAACGCTGCACATTCTGGGAAAGTGCAGCATGCAGTACGTTATATGCGGCTTTAGCCGCGTTAGACTGTGTGCACATGCTCAGTAATGTTTTTTTTTTATACACTGTATATGCTGCCGGAGAGGAGGTGGGGAGAGTCCGCTAATGTAGCCAGTCACTTGGCTACTTAATATTCACTGCACTTGCAGTATTGTCTTCCTGGACCGGCCGCTGATTGGCTGGCGGGACCACGTGATGCGGAGTGGAACACTCCGCATCACGTGGTCCCGCCAGCCAATGCTGATTGGCTGGCGGGACCACGTGATGCGATGCAGAGTGGAACACTCCGCATCACGTGGTCCCGCCAGCCAATCAGCGCCACGGAGACCACGTGATCGGACCGATCACGTGGTCTCCGCAGTTTGTACTGCGCAGTGCGCACAAAGAGCTGCATAACGTGGCTCACTCTGGCGTCCTCCTCCAACACCACCAGGTGTTGCGTTAGGGGCACGTTATGCGACCATAAGGTCCCCTAAAACGCAACATCTTGGTGGGAAAGAGGCCCAAAAGTAGATTTATGCATCCTGCAAGGCCAGGATTTTTTCTGGTTACTTGAGACTTCTGGTTAACTGAGTTCTGGATAATGTGGATTTAAGTGTAATTGCACTGGTTGTTGCATAATTTAGGCTAGTTTCACAGTGGTCAGTTGCATAACGCACGTGTTTTAATGAGTGTGAACTGCAATAAAGACTGGACATAGACTTTAATACAAAGCCTGCATGCAGCGAGAATAACATGATTTAGGTTCACATTACTATGAACAGGCCCATAGAATTGTATGGGAAGTGAGGTGACCAGCAGCATTATTATGCAACGCAACTGAGCATGCGGTGAGTGCAGTCAAACTTAAAGATAACCCGAGGCGCCATACTGGAATCCTGATAGAACCCAGAGGCATGTCCTGTGCACAATGACATGCCTCTGAGTCATTGTATCGCCGCTGCCAGCCCCCCTGTGCCGCGCTGCACCCCCTTAAAAGATCGCCAGGCTAGCGACCCAGGAGTACTTCCTGGGTCGCGGCTTGGCTTCCTATTGGAGGAAGCTAACAGAGGCGGAGAGCAGAGGGGGAGGCGCGTTATCGAGGGAGAGATGCTAGGAGGCTGATTGACAAGCCTCACATAAATAAAGCAGGCTAGCGACAAGCAGATTGTCGCTAGCCTGGCGAACCTTTATGCCGTCTCGGTTTCTCTTTAAGTGAAACATCTGATCTGCATGCTTGTTCAGGGTCTATGGCTAAAGGTATTAGAGGCAGAGGATCAGCAGGACAGCCAGGCAATGTGCATTGTTTAAAATGAAATAAATATGGCAATCTCCATATCCCTCTTGCTTCAGTTGTCCTTTAAAATGAAAACTGATAGTGCCAGGAACAGGAAATGAGGAACTGGAATACAAATAAGTCAGGGATTCTAATTCTTCTTCTCACTACAAATTCTTGTTGTTTACTACTGTGTCTGGCTTTTCTGGAGGTATTGCTCTACTTACTGTCTGGACAGAAAGTCATGGAAATTCCACGCAATCAGGACACAGGACACCCACAAATATACAAAAGAGGTGAAATTCTAGCTACTTACTATAGATGATACAGTAGTTCACAGCAGCATGTTTCACCAGTGGCAACTTCCATACCATGATACACAACATGACCTCTGGCCTGAAGTCAGCTGGCCAATGGGGGGGAAGTTCACTGCTGCGACAACACTTTTGCACATTCACAAGCGTGGTCACAGTGGTGGACTCCATCTCTATTGGCTAGATGACTTCAGGTGAGAGGTCATGCTGTGCATTATGGGATTTAAGGTCACAGCGCCAAACTTATGCTGAACCAAATTACCATCCCTACTAATTAACCACATTATTCAACACTAAAACAACATGTTTTCCTAGAATTTAACATTGAATATGTGTCCTATAAGTTGTAGTGGCTAGGTCCATATAAATTACAATGCGCTGGTAAATGTCTTCTCCAACTTCCTAACAGTATTTCTCACAGTCATGTCACACCCATCCAATGTCTGTGCTCTGAAAGAGAGAAAGGAGGGGGAGTGGGAACCCATAGCACACGCGCACGCACACACGCACGCACACACGCACGCACACACGCACTCACACGCGCACACACGCACGCACACACACACGCACACACATACACACACCACCTGCTAAGTTAACAAGTTTATACAGAAAAGTTTAGATTTCCTTTAATTAAAGAGGAACTTCAGCCTAAACAAACATACTGTCATTAAGTTACATTAGTTATGTTAATTAAAATAGATAGGTAATATAATCTCTTACCCACCCTGTTTTAAAAGAACAGGCAAATGTTTGATTTCATGAGGGCAGCCATCTTTTTGGTTGAAAGGAGGTGACAGGGAGCATGAGACACAGTTCCAACTGTCCTGTGTGCTGATCACCCCCTCCCAGTTGCTAGGCAACGTGAATAACAACATAGGAAATCCCATCATGCTTTGCACAGCATCAGGGAAAAAAAGCCCGGGCAGTTTTCTTTGATGGGTGGAGCTTAGCTAAAAATGTAGCTAAAAATGATGCTTTGGTAAGAAAAACAAAGTTCTGATGCTTTGAAACTGTTAAAGAAACACCAAGCCTTTTCAGTTCTGCTGAGTAGATTTTTAGTCCGGAGGTTCACTTTAAGGAAGAACCAAAAGTACAACATTTTTAGTTAGTAGTGACATCATAGGTTAAATTATGTTTTTTCCTGCTACAAATTGTGCTCTATACAGCCTAAATAAGCAATACTATGTGTCTCTGCACAGTAGGGTAACTACAATTCATAGGTCCCCCAGCAAAACTCTGATGCCCCCCCGCCCCCCCAAACGGTTCGCCGGCATACAGTTCCCGCCTAATTTCCACTGTTCGCATCTGCGGCGAACAGCGAACATTTGGCGTGTTCGACCCGCCCACTATACATCATCATGGAGCTAAACTTTGACCCCTTACCTCACAGTCAGCAGACACATGGCAGCCAAACAGTTAGCACCCCCTCCCCCCTTAGTTTAGACTGTCTTCTTATAGTACTATTGCATTTCTCTGTGTGTGACACTCCACAGCCCACTGACAAACATAGCTGTGCACAGCTGTGTACCCATAGCTGTGTTCTGAATGTAATGTGATCCCTTAGGGATTAAAACCTGACTCTGCGTCAACTACATATTTTTTGGGACTTTTGGCATACATCCCCTCTGGCATGCCACAGTCCAGGTGTTAGACCCCTTGAAACACATTTTCCATCACTTTTGTGGCCTGCCCATTGAAGTCTATGGCGGTTCGCATGTTTGCAAACATTTCCAAAATTTGATGTTTGGGCCATCTCTATAAAACAAGTGTGGCCATCATGATCTTCCCCCCCATAACAAGGCAAGGTTAGTATTTGGGGCCCCCTGGTCTCCTCTAGTTATGCCCCTGCTTCTGCATTACTTTCACCAGTGTGGTTTGTGCTATATAATCTTCTGGTACAGCAGCTCTGGGTAATAGTGCTTCATGCACAGCAATGATCTCACTTGACACAAAGCTAGACTACAATAAGTGAAATGTCTTATTGCCACAGCCTCAACGAAGAAAGGGCTTGTGAAGGAGGAGGCAGAAAAATCAAAGAGATTAGTAACTCATCACATTAGTTATGGGTTATCATAGATGAGGGAGGTAATGAAACCGAGACCTAGATCACTGATCAATAAAAGTTTGACTGTGTTTCGAGTTCATTTTCTCCTACAGTGAAATTGACAGTAAGTTTATTATTGATCTCCCCGTTAATCCATGAGGAGTCAGAGCAAAAGTCTACTGGAAGAAGCAAAGAAAAATAAGATAATAAGCAAGAGTCCTTGGTCTTTCATTATGAAGAGCAAAATAAATAGAGGCGATGCTTGAGAAAGCCGAGAGGATAACCCTTCCCCTGCAGGGCACACATCTACCTCCCCTGGATCATAGACTGAGCTCTGTGGCTGACTGTATTAGCAGAGAATGGTGCTCTCCAGTTGCCGTGATACTGGCCTGTTATCTCCCAGGAACACACAGAGAAAAAGCCTCAGTACTGTTTGTGAATGTAAAATAATACCTACAGGAAGCGTATTTATTAGCTGTGTCTGTATATCATGTAAACTAGTAAATAAATAACTGCCTGCGATCCATGTGTTCCTATATCTAGCTGACAACACATAAATTCATGCCTGTAACCAAATCTGATGATACTATTTTCATTTTTGTTTTTAAGTGCCATTTCATTGCAACAGGACTGCAAATTAAAGCGGAACTGAACTCAGAACTCACCCTCTGCTCTAAAAGATAAGCAAAAGCATAATAACCTTTAAAGAAAAACATTTCTTTGTTAAATCTGATACAAATCCTGCAATAAATCTGCAGAGTGACTACTTCCTGCTTTCACAAAAGCAGACTTATTATAAACATATCCTGTGTTTACAAATTACCCCTCCACTGTGGCAGGAACTGACACAGCTCAGGGGTCAGATTACAACTTCTGCTTAGTCACAGATGAGGGTGAATTAAACAGGCAAAACAGTCTCTAAATACATACAATGTGCATTTTTCTGTGTTTTCCTTCCGTCCTGTGCAAGAGTTCAGGTCCACTGTAATTTGAGATGATAACTGATAACTTTTTGTGTTGCTAGCATCTATTGAAAATCGCAAATCGGAATTGCAAATTGAGATTTGCAGTGTAAAAGCTGCCATTTTTATTAGGTTCGCCTTGAGCTACAGACAAAGCGGCCCATACGGAGCAGGCAGTTCATTGTCCACTCTGACTGGTTTTCACATCCGGTCCCCATTCGCAGCACATGCATTTCCACCATAGACTTCTATGGGATCTGCATCTGCTATTTGGAAAAATCAGCAGGTTGAGACTTTGCGTTTGTGTCTTACTGAGCTCCCATGAGCCCTTGCTACTGTCTGAAAGTGTTTTGGCTCTCTGAAAACCTGTGGGTGTGGCTTGTTTAGTTTATAGGGAAATACAGTATTAAAACAAAAACAAAAAAGTATTTGGCTTGAGGAATGCCCTATAAACAATAGAAAAGGAACCAAATTATGCAATGTGTAAAAGTTCATCTCGGATCCACTTTAAGTTGGTAGTGTGAACCGATCCTTACACAGCCACACCTGCACTTATTTGGGCTGAAAGTTTTCTCTGGTTAGTGTCAGAATTATAATGCTGATTTTGAAAAACTGTTTCTCGAAATTCTCACTATCCGACCAGAACTTTGACTAAAATCTCACAAATCCGCCAGCTAACTTTTTGCTCATTCCTATGATATGGTCCTATTGGACCATATCAAGAGTTGTTTAAAAGGAGGAGAATTAAAGGCTGTGCGATTGGGGTTTCATGTAGATGGCGGTAGTGTGTGTGTGTGTGTGTGTTGGGGGGGGTATCATAAATCCAGGTTGTTCTGCACTGATTTATTTTTTAAGAGTAGTTTCACACTAAGTCATTGCATTGACACTGCTTTGCTGACTGTAATGCGGTGCCAGCCACTCACAGTCTATCAACAGTTCTCACCTCATCAGTTGTGATGTGATGCAACTAATTCCATTGTTTCAATGCAGAACATGCAGTAAGTTGCTAGAATCTCCCATGTTGATGCAGACAATGTTAGTCAATGATAGTGGTCTAGGCCAAGCCCCTTAAGGTGTGAACACACGCACTACCACTGGCAATGACGGGTCCACCGGATCCTCCCGCTGGACGGGCGTTCCGCCGACAGTAGCATGTGTGTATGCACTGTCGGCATACTGATAAGGCTGTTTCTGAACGCTCTGCTCAGTGGATCGTTCAGAAACAGCCTTATCAGTCTGCCTGACAGACTGTACACACGCACTACTGTCGCTGGAACGCCCGCCCAGCAGGAGGGTCTGACGTACCCGTCATTGCCGGCAGTAGTGCGTGTGTACACACCTTTCATATACTCCTGCCACGTTGCCTGATGCAGCGGGGTCATGCCTGCGATATGCGTTGCAAAGAGCCTTGGTGTGTATCGATACATTTTCTCTGTTTTAAATGTTGATGCATTTTCGTGTCTACTTGGAGGGGGTGGGTCTGCCAGACCGCCACTGCCTTCCTATGTTTTAAAATTGTATCTATTTTTACTCTTTAGGCACCTTAGTTCACCTTGTACTAATCCAGTTCCAGTTAGGGAAATATGGATTGTACCTAAGGTCCAGAATGCAGTGTGCGGTATAAGCTTAGCTTAAAGAGAAACAGTAACCAAGCATTGAACTTGATTCCAAATTCCCAATCAGTAGCTTATAACCCTTTTCCCATGACAAATATTTACCTTTTCTCAAATGGGGGGGGGGGGTCTGTATGGCTGATATTGTGCTGAAACCCCTCCCACTGTGTGATGTCAGGACCTTGGTCCTGACAGTCTCCTGTCTGTGACCTTTGTTGCACTATGGGAAATAACAGCTGTTTCCAACTGCCAATCACACAGCATCTCCCTCTGCGCATATGTATTTCTATTAAAAAAAAATATAGCCTCTCCCATTGTTAGGTGTTTGGCTATAGATAATGGCTGTTGGTGCTGTATTTTGTTTTTTTTTATTTTCATGCCTGCCAGTAGGAAAGATGATAGGTGCAGGCTGAATGTGGATCAAACAATATGAACAAATTGCATGACGAATATCAATCATTTCTTGACCTCTGTTCTATTTTTTAACTTCTTGCTTTGCAATTTATGATTTTTTTAGCCAGTGTTCTTCTATAAGTATGAATCCTCTCATTTTACTGCATCTAGAGCTGTCATATATTTGACATCTTTCTAAATATTTTTTTTAATTACAGATAATAATAACTATCAAAGTGCAAACAATTTTGAAAAGTTAAAGATTACAAATCTTATTGACTTTAATAACTAATTTCTTCTTTTAGAAAAAAATATTCTTTCCTGCAAATGAATTCTTAGGAAAAATAACCTCTTTGATTGATATACATCTATTTAAAAATACATGGCTAGCAATACCATCCAATCTGGCTGTGCTGCTGAATGACATCCAGGTTGTTGGACAACAGCAAATTTCCTTTCCTGACAATAACAATAAACCAGCATTACTGAGAAGCACCCGAACCTAGGTTTATATGTATTAGTTCTCTTTTGTATGTGTATATTTTAAGCATTCAGCAGCACAGAAAGCACCACAGAGATGATATGTGAGGGATTTTACATGTCAGCAGATAAAAGGCAGCCTGGCTGGGAAAAAGCAGTGATCAATACATCGATAGCCCCTCGGACAGAAGGCTCTGTCTCTCTTCTATTCTAGGCAACAGCTTTGCTTTAAATACTTTCAGATCAGGATGATGTCCTGGGAATCATATATAGTAATATTAGGCATGAACAGGGTCCGTCTGTGCTGGGCAGTGGGCACATCATTTGTGTACTACTGAGCTAAATTATCACAGCCCCTAATTACTGCAACAGGGCACAGGGTACAGAGATGACAGCACTGACTCCTACACATGGCTGCTTGTTAACGCATAGCCATTGAGCAGGGCAAGATGGGCATACCTGATCATGATCAATACACTTTCACAGAGCGCTTGTAGGAGTCAACTTCATGAAACATTTCTTCTTGTCTGAGCTATACGGCCATGCCTGTGACAGCCCAATAAACATACATTGCGTTCATTACCAGGGCACATGGGAAACAAACAGATGCAGCCAGGCAGATTATGAGCTGCTTGTCAGAACTTCTAGGGTTAAGAGAAGGGAATTGTGCTAAACGGAGGCAAGCAGGAGTGACTTCACAGCTGCTCAATGATGTGATGAGTCTATCCAGGGAGCAGCTCAGGGAGTCCCCATCATAGCAAGCTCTGCCTGACACATACATGTGTATATATCAGTATCTATACCCACACACTGTGCAAGCACTGCACTGTACCACACTGGGAATGACAACACACTCATTACACACACACACATACAATAGCTATACCCACACACTGTGCAAGCTCTTCACTGTACCACGCTGAGAATGACAACACACTCATTACACACACATACACACACATACAATAGATTTACCCACACACTGTGCAAGCTCTGCACTGTATCACACTGAGAATGACAACACACTCATTAAACACACACATACAGTATCTATACCCAAACACTCTGCAGGCTCTGCACTGTACCACACTGAGAATGACAACACACTCATTACACACACACACACACACACAATATTTATATCCACACACTCTGCAGGCTTTGCACTGAACCACACTGAGAATGCTGAGAATGACAACACACACACACACACACACACACAGTATAAATAGATAGATAGATCTGTATAGATACAGATATATATACACACACATCATATATATTCTCTCCCTCCCCCCCCAACTACACACACACACACACACACTATGAATATATATACATATATATATATATATATATATATATATATATATATATATATATATATATATATATATATATATATATATATATATATATATATATATATACATACACACTAAGGTAGATTGTGTATATATATTATTTTTAGTCAGTTCTTCAGTCATCGATCATGTATTTTTGGCTACTATTAATTTTTATTATACGACCAAGTTTTACATTACAACTTTTTATAGACAATCTGCTAAATGAATATAGGGAAATATAATAAATTGAGATTCCCAGAATGCTGTTGTGTTATTTGCTTTAGAGACATTCCAGGTTAATGCGAGATGTAATAAATAAATGAACGGATGAGGTGCAATATTTAGATGGAGACAAATATATATATATATATATATATATATATATATATATATATATATATATATATATATATATATATATATATATAATTTTTTTTTATTTGAAAGTCTGTAATCTGGAGTGAAGACACTATTTATCCGTATGAGAACAGAGCGTTATAGCAAAAAAAAAACTTCAACTGTCTGTGTGATTATATCCCTGAAGTACTTTTTAATTCTAACTATGAAGCAGAAATGTAGTTTGTAAAATTAAAAAATAAATGATAAATAACAGTCTATATCAGCCTCCTACTTCTAGAGCTTGGAATGTGTTCCTCGCCCTCACATCAGCCTTCAAAAAAGGACCGGAAAATCCCGAAAGCTTGCAGCACGAATAGAACTATATTGAGATTCGGGTATATTGATAATAACTATAACAAATGCTTCGTCAGTTAGTCTCTGTAGCCGAGTTCCGCAGTTCAGGATATTAGCTGTATACAGGAATATTATTACATTGTAGACGTTAGTGGGTATATTTAGAATACAGATTTATATGGGAGATGGCGAACTTCTGGGAGCTGTCCAGCAGGTTCCCAGCACAGCACTAATTGTGCTCACTGAGTCACTGGCGGAGTTATTGTTACCTGCTAATAAGAGAAGCATCACTAGATAATCTATTTCCAATGGAGGGTGGATCTTCTTTCACTGTGATCTCCCCCTAATTAGTGTCGAGGACAATGGGACCCCCGTCTATGTGGCCAGGGTGCTCCACAGATAGAGGCAGGATCAGCAAAGGTCCTGCATTTAAATAGTTTCGAGTTCTTTAGAAGAGACACGAGGGGGATGGGCCAAGGTGCAGCATCTGACACGGGTCATGCCTAGATTCCTGGATTTAAAATCTCATCACAGAAGTCATTGCAAAATCCCATCTCTGCAATCCTTAATAAACAAGACAGCTAATCCGTATGGATGGGACATAAAATAATACATGTAATAAGATGTGCTGGAGCCAGCAGCACTCTCTCATACTTGTGAATCATTCCTAAGCCTCAGAAGGCTATATAGAGTTAAGTGGGTTTACAGTCTATGCTGATTGATGATATGAAAAAAGGAACAAAACTAGAATAGTTTCCAACACCAACCAATAAGATCCCTTGTTTTATGCCCCTAACCTCCTTCTCATTACATACCCTCTAGATTGTAACCTGGGCAGGGACCTCCTCCTAGTGTTTCTTATATTGCTGTAATGTAGCATATGAACAACATGTACAAACTTTATAGATATCTCAAACTACACATTAACTATGTATGTATTGGTACTTGTAATATTGAATGACATGACTGTACAGTGTCTGGAACGTCTCATGTGTATATGTTCTCCAATATTTGTTTTTTTTACTATGTACAGCGCTACAGAAGATGTTGGCACTATATAAATAAAATATAATAATACTGTAAAGACATCTACTGGTCTACTGGATGTGTATCAAATGTTTCTTACTTAGTACATTGCTACAGAACACATTTGTGCTTTATAATCAACAATAATAATGATCACCCCTTGTCTGGAATGCCCTTCCACAACACATCTGCCACTCTCCAACCTTTTAAATCTTTAAACGCTTGCTTGAAACCTACTTTGTTCGACTAGCGTTCACTCTATCTTAGGCCATTCCCCCTTTGACTTTGACCTCTGGCCAAGTTGCACTCCTACTAGATATCCTAAAAACACACTGCCTCCAGGTATGATTATTGCATACCTCCATTCCTTAGATGTAAGCTCACAAGGGCAGGGCTCTTTCACCCTTTGGTGTCTTGGAAATTGTTATACATTTTATTAATCACGTTACTTTAGTCACTGCAATAACCAGTTCGGTATTTTGTACCAATCCTGTATTTTGTATATTGGTGTATACCATTGTCTGTATTATTATGTACCCCGTGTTTGTTTCTTACTTTGTACAGCGCCATGGAATATGTTGGCGCTTTAAAAATCAATAATAATAATGGAATGCTTTTGCTAACCAGCAAAATAAGTAAGGGCCAGGACCCACAGGAGTTGCTTTAGTCACGCTTTGGACTCGCTGGCGATTCCAAAAACGCTAAGCTAATGAAAAGCAATTGGGGTGATTCCACAGGAACAATTGTAGTTTCCCCAAATTGCAATCACAGGTCCTGAAGCATTTTTGGAGCGATTGTGCTTTAATACAAAGTATAGGATCACTGCACAATTGCATTTCAGTGATTTTGCAAAGGTTTTTACTACCCAGAACCCCCCAAAAAAGCAAATCACACTCGTTCAAGTTGCTAGAGTTAAATTCAAATATGCTTTAAAATCAGCAGAAATAGCTCCAGAAAATTCTGCTAAAATCACTACAAAAAGCGCTTAGCAATTGCGATTGCATTTTGCAATTAATTGTGTTCCCTAACCATTATGATAATGCCCAGAATGTGTTAATATATTGCAGCCAAACAGATCACAACCCCCCTTCCGTTAGCTAAGAATCATTAGAAAGTATATCTGATCATTGTAGGTTACTGCACCATGTGAATAGCTGCTTGCTATAATAAATCAGCTACCATTCCATATACTGTATGAGTCAATGTTGGACCCTCAGTCTCCAAGCAAGCAGATTGCACCTTGTATATGAAGTAAAGAGGCTGGTCCTCCAGCAGCCTCCCTTATTCCTAATGTGCACAAGTGCTCCAAAGAACAGTGAAAAATGTCTTCATAACAAAGCTGGGAGTTGATTCTTAACAAACAGCCTTGCTTAGAAATGGATGCTCTGCGCCTATTCACGTGAAACAAAGCGGTGCCCGTACTGGGGTTTATCTGTGAGGAAGGCTCCTGAGGTCAGTACCCCACCTTCTACCAGCCTGGGACACAAAGAAAGGCAAATTAACCCTTTGCCTGCAAAAGGGCACCCTCCTGAATGACTGGCTAGAGCCTGTAGAGAAAGGCGTCTTCTTTAATCAGTGTTAATGCATTCCATGCATTGAATGAGATCTGTGCATCTGAACATTCCTTTCTTACATGTATCAGCAATTTGAGAGGAGGCTGGATTGGGATGATGATGGTGCAGAGATGATTTTGTTTGCGGGGTCGACTTGACAGAGGCTGTTTTCTCAAGCTGACAGCTGACAAGGTTAATGAAGTAAATTGATGAATTTTAGAGCTGTAATGCTTTCTTCATGTTTTTACAGCAGAGAACCCTAAACTTTGCCATTGGTCGTCATATGGGTATTGCATTGCATTGTTTGTAACTTGCACAAAATGCAGCACAAAGTAGGTTAAAAATTTGCGGCAGCATGCAATGTGTCACATGCAGAGAACATTTGAGATTTAAAGACATGTGTTGCACGCATGCACAGGTGCAAGCACTTCAATTGCCTCTTCATTGACACTTATAGTTGTGAGTTGTGATAGTGCACCTTAGCTGACCTTTACCTGAGTTGTCCATCCTAAAACCTTACACACACAACAGATAGAGCTCAGCTGAGGCAGCAGTTTGGGGCCTCTTGGTCGAAAATCTAGCATGGGTACTAATGTCCCAAGGGGTGGCTTAGAGGCATGGCACTCTGAATCTCTAAAATGCTAACATACTACTCCTTCTGTATAAATCACTTGTGAAGCCAATCTGGAGTATGGGTGTTTGGGGCACCACACTATAGGAATAACACTGACCTTCTAGAACAGGTATTTCCAACCCTGTCCCCAGGTACCACCCACAGTGCTCATTTTGCAGAAATCCACAGAGGTAGTTAAAGAGACTCTGAAGTCTCTTTTTTTCCCCCTTATTTTCTCATATCAGCTTGTTAAGAGTTAATGCCTAAAGGTGGCCATACACTGGTCGATTTGCCATCAGATCGACCAACAGATAGATCCCTCTCTGATCGAATCTGATCAGAGAGAGATCGTATGGCTGCCTTTACTGCAAACAGATTGTGAATTGATTTCACTATTAAACCAATTCACAATCTGTGGAGCTACCGCATACATTACCTGATCCCCCCGCATACATTACCTGATCCGGCCGGTGGGAGTCCCCCGGTCTCCGCTGTCTTTTCTCCGCGCTCGGCTCCAGCTTCACTTTACTTCCTGCCGGGGGAAGTTTAAACAATAGAGGGCGCTCTACTGTTTAAACTTCCTGTCGCGTCAGGAAGAAGTGAAGCCTGCCGGAGCCCAGCGGAAAGGAAACAGCGGTGACAGCAGGGACACGTGCCGACGGAGCAAGTAATGTATTGCCGCTAGCGTCAGTCGTCGGGCATTCGAACACCGCTATCGCCGCACTCCCGACCCGCCGGCGATCGATCGAAATCTTCCGCATGGATGGATCGACGGGAACGATCGATTTCGGACGGAAATCGATCGTTTGGTCAGCGTTTGCACAACGATTTCACAGCAGATTCAATGACAGTGATCAAATCTGCTGTATATAGGCGGGAAAATCGCTAAGTGTATGGGCCTGTCACAAGCCCCCTAGTGGTCAGACCGCACAATGCCTTACAATCGGTTTCAGCACACAGACCATGCAATCTGTGGTCGCAATCGGTGCGCAGAAACTGCTGGGATTCAGCAGACCGACTAGAAGGGAGCCTGTGAGTTACATTAATACAAATTACACACTATTTCAGGGTATAACTGCCACCACCTCTGTTACCATGGGACAGAGGAACCCACTGACTGGCTGACTCTAGACCTGCAAATAGAAAACGGTTAAACACACTCTATTTTATCTAGCTATCAACAATAGTAGCGACTCTTCAGAAGCCAGGGTTCAGTTTTGTGTTGCTGAATAATAAGTGTAGCAGAACAAATAAATGACGTTAGCGTTGTTTATTAAAAATGCAATATAAATAATTAATCTATACAGAAAATCATTAAAATCAACAATTATAGAGACATTAGTAGCGCAGTAAAAAAAAATGAAAAAGGAGAAAATACTTAAGTTCGTGGAAATATGTCCTTTCTGGGAAAACTCGTCAAGTTCCTTTGTTTTAGTTCAGGAGCAAAGTTCAGACAAGATGGCCGCTAACCACATGGTCCTCTGGCTAGCAGCAGCATGCTCTCGTAAAGATGGGATTTGGAGGACTGCCCCTCCCTGTATGCACCCTGGTTTTATGGAAGCTAGTTTTGGGGGTGGAACAATGCCAGCCCCCTCCGGTTCACAAACCAATCACAGTTCATTCCCTCGGAGAGAGATTTGGGTTTAAACTTATAAAACGCTGTAATTCAAAACTGATAAATGCCACATTTGCGATGATAACAGATTAATATTCATCAGATTATGACAATTCCTATGACATCAGACTTGATTAGGGTAGAGGGTCCAGTTCCTGAGAAGTTTATTAACTTGGTTGTAGCGTAACCCTTGCCCCTTAAGACTGGTATCAAAAGGTTCAGCAAGACAATACAAACCCAATGATACAACTCTCAGAACTATCCTAGATACGGTATTCCATAAATAGGCAAAAAATCATATTCATTATTCATTTTCTCTCTGCTTCTGATGGAGTCAGGCAGTTTGGTCTCATGCTGAGTTTATCCTGTCTCTTCAAAAGGCAGTAACACTTGCTATTTGCTTACTGCTGGAGAGCTTTCACACCTCAGTGTCAATGGCCAGGGACTCTTTTGATCCAGTTAATTAACCACACAGGCCTTATCAGAAAGCATACTTGGCTCTCATGAAAAGAACCATGCTAACACCTATGAAGACAACAGAGACCCCCAGGCTTGACTGCCTGGTATCCACACACATACGATTCTGATCTGGCACGTCAACGGCAATCGGTGCAGTAAACCGATTGCGATTTCTGGTCTCACGGCTCTTCCGTGACAGGGCCCCTTAAGTGAAATAGCTGCATCCCCATGGCACATGACAGATTTATTACTGAGGATTAGCCCTGCAAAGCTCCCGGGCTTGCAAGGCTTCACTTTCTCAATGAGGCAGAGCTTTAGGCTGTAGCTCTGCCTCCTCTGCCGTCAATCTCTGTGGATCGCCACCTCTCTCCGCCCCTCTCAGTCTTCTTTCACTGAAAGGGGTGGAGAGGAGGCGGAGACCCAAGGAAATTGATTGCGGAGAGGCTGAGCTAAAGCTCAAAGCTCAGCCTCTCCAGAAAGAAAAGCCCTGCGAGCCAGGGCAGCATGATCTGCAACCTGCAAAGTCGTAGAACTTTGCAGGTTGCTTTCTGTGTAATAAATCACTCCTCCACTTAAGCATTTACTCTTAACAGGCTGATATGAAAAAATCAGTGAAAAATAGACTTCAGAGTCTCTTTAATTAGCTCTGCTGAGACACTACCAAACTCACCTGTTAAGGTTTGTGGTTTCCTGCAAAACATGCACTGTTGGTGGTACTTGAGGACAGGGTTAGGAAGCAACTAAATGAATGAGAGGGATGCAGCAAGATCTTACTTACCAAAAAAAATGGACAAACTGGACTTATTTAACTTGAAAAAAGATGACTGATTAACATGCAGAAATACATCACAGGGCAATTCAAAAGCTTGGCAGTTGAGCTTTTTGTCCTTAGGCTTGTACAATGGAAAAAGGGTCATGATCTGCGTACGGAGGAAAAAAGTTTTTTCCATCTATTTAGAAAGGGGTTCTTTACAGTGTTTAAAATCTGGAATGCCTTACCTACCTCAGAAAGTAGTTAAGGTAAACTCTACATCTGCACTTAAAAAGGGCTTGGATGCTTTCCTTGCATTAAAGGTCATCCACGGCTATATTTTTAGATCATTTCAGGCAGAGTTTATCCAGGGATTTATCTGACTAACATCTAGAGTCGAAAAAAATGTTCCCTGTTAGGGCTAATTGGCCTAAGCATGTAAAGGTTTTACGCTTTGCCCTGGATCAACTGGGATATGTGCAGGTTCAGGGCAGTGATTTTTTTCCCTGGTTGAACTTGATGGATGGATGTCTTTTTTTCAACCAAACTATGTAACTATGTAAAGCTGGGCATATACTTATATTTTGCCACCTGATGTGGAAAAATAATGGATTCCTATCTGGGATGAATCGGTTGAGAGAAAAATCTACAGTATTCCTACCACACACAGTACTTTTCAATAGATTCTAGTAGGAAATCTATCGAAAAATGTATCAAACCACAACATTGCACTATGAGCTGTCCATCTATTGCCCCACCCTAGATTTTTCCATACTGTCCAGTTGATACTTTCAATTGATTTTTGGTGAAATTAATCAAAAGTCAATGGTTGGACATTTTTGGATAATCGATCCATTGTGCACAGCTTGTTATTCCTCCTTCCCTATTCATAAAAAGCTATACACCACTTGGTTATACCTAAGCGACATGTTGCCTCATTGCTTGCAGTGTCACTCTAAGGATCAAACACAATTCTTGAAGGTTAAACTGATTGGAGGTGTGTACACGTCCTGAAGGTGTCCATACATCTAGCGATGTATGTACAGATCGACTTAGAAACAGATCTCTCTCTGATTGAATCTGATCCGAGAGAGATCTGTTGCCTGCCCATACACTGCCGGCTGATTCCTGATAGTTTTCAGCAGGAAATCTATCAGAATGTGGCCTGTCTATGCTGCCTCCATCACCTGCCTGGCTGTACCCCAAATGTGAATGTTCCTCCCAGTGCCCATGCAGTTTAAAATCTCACCTGTCTCAGTGCTGCGATTCCTTGCCTCCTCCTCCATCACCCCTGAGTGCCACCACAACATGCCTGTACCACGCGAGGCGTGCGCCATGTGGTGACATAACACATGTGATTGGGGCAACACGGGAGTGATGGTGAGACCAGGAGATGCGGAAGTGGGAGAAGTGGGATTTTACTCTGCATGGTCACTGGAACGGACCTTCTACCTTGGGGGGAGGCAGACTGGTGGCATCCATCACATTCATCAGTTGCGGCGTGCTTGTTTCATTACTGATTTCTATCTTATTCAATAATATTATCGAATCAAATGAATGATCATGCCACAAAATCGGTAGATGTATGACCACCTTTACACTGTATGATCACATGAGCGGGACATTCCTTCCCTTTGTATCTTGCTACCATTGCATTTGTCTTTGAAAGCAGATTATAAGTGAAGAAAAAATTCATATTGTAGTAACCGATACAGGTTAGAGGATACCTTCATTAATGTTTTGTGGAATTCTTCTTTAAGAAAGCCTAAGTACATTTTCCATATCTGGCGTCTTCACAATGTGTCAGATACAAGAATGTAACATGTCCAGGCCACTGATTTAGACAACTCCCAACGCCTCAAACAGGTAGGTCCACTTTAAGTTTTGGTATCCTGAATAGATCCATAAAGTGAAGAATTCTCCCTGAAGTTACACCCTTTAGACAAACATCCCCAAGTGAGAAAATAATTGAAGCAGCATGTAACCATAAGGCTAAAGTGGATTATGTTGTCAGATCTGATGTATATTGTTATTGGACTGTAATTGTCTGCCATTTAAAACTCCACTAATATGGAATTAGCCATACTTTACACACGGTGTCCCAGGATCCCTATATAATAGTCAGTAATAAATTACTTTTATTGCCTAGGCAGTAAGCTGACTGCAGGTTCTTCACTTAAGTTTTAATCTAATAAGCTCTTTTCAGAAATGCAGGGGAATTAATATGATATGCTGAAACTATTCATCCATGATGTGCAAGAGTACATTTATATCAAACTGAAAATACACGTAAGCAGTTACAAGCCTTATTAAGATCATCTGTATTAAAAAATAAATCAGTTTTCGCTCATTAGAGGAGTTACAGTCAATTTAATTAATACACATTAATCCATATGTGACATTAAAGTTGTCTGTAGACCAACACTGATATAGATTAATTCAGCCCTTCCTATGGTAAAGGTGGCTGGAGAGTCGGAGAGAGAAGTAATTCCTCTGGATTTGCACTTGTGTTTGATGCCTGTGATTCTAACTCTGCTGGAAAGCCTGACGATGCTCAACCAGCACCCATACTCATCCAGCAGTTATCGCTACTGTTGTAAAAGCACTTGTTGTGATGGTACCATGTCTTCTAATTACATATTATAAAAAAAGGGTTGACCCCAACAGAAGCATGACTGTAGAGAGAGCAGCCTCTACAGACACAAGGGGGGGTGCAAGCACTTTGGGGGTGAAGCAGAGAGTTTTGGCACATGGCGCCAGTCGCATTTTAGCTTTCTCATAACAGCTATGGGGGCACTGGGTGCTTGGATTTGGACATGAACACTTGGAAATAGCGCAGATGTTTGGCTAAGACGTAGCCGAATGCATGGAGCGGTGGGGAGGCAAAAATGATCGGTAATGAGTTTGCCTGTATTGTATCCACTGTAAATGAACTCAGATAGTGGGAATTAGTTTTAGACATGAAGAGGGGAAAGGTTAGAGCTAAGAATGGAGATGGGAGAGGTTAGTGTTATGAGTGGAGAGGGGGGAGGTTAGTGTTATGAGTGGAGATGGGAGAAATTAGTATTAGGCGTAGAGAGGAAAGAAGTTAGTCTTAGATATGGAGAGTGGAGAGGTTAGTGTTAGGAGAGGAGATGTTACCGTTAGGAGTGTGGAGGAGAGAGGTTACTGTTAGGAGAGGAGAGGTTAGCGTTAGGAGTGTGGAGGAGAGAGGTTAGTGTTAGGAGTGGAGACAGGATGTAACGATCGGTGTAACACAGAGAGGATCTGATAATCGGTGATCTGCAGTATCACCGAGAATACAGATATATACCCGATTATTGATGATCTGCAGTATCACCGATAATCATATATATCTCTAGCCTCTGGACACCTGAGTAATAGGAGTGTTTGGTGCAACAGTAATACTTTGAGGAGAGCACCCGTATCAAGGGTGCGAGGCAGTAAGGGAAACTGCCCAAGAGCAAGCTCCTTCCAATGGCCTGAGGCTCCCCAAGGGGGGGAGTCAGGCTGAGAGTGGGAAGGACCAGAGTGTGAGTGACACCAATGGTGGAGTGTCACTGACAGATCTGTGAACTAACTCTAAACAGAGGAGATAGTTCTCGAGGTCGGACAAGCCAGGTCGGTAACAGACAGACAGATGAGATACAGAGGAAAGAGACTGATACAGTGTCCTAAGGCAAGCAAGGTTCGGCAACAGAGTATCAGATATAGCGGAGTACCAAATCAGAGATCAGAAGAGAGGTCAGGAAAGCAGAAGGTCATAACAAATAATCAACTATGTCTAGTCTATAGGTGTGAGCTCCTAGAACATCAACACCCTGGAACTAGTCTGAAGAATAACAGGATGGTAAAGCTAATTCCTAAACTTGGGTGTGAGCTCCGTAGTCATCAACACGATGGAACTAGTCTGAAGTATAACACAGAAAATACACAGTATTCCTAGTCTTGGGTGTGAGCTCCGTAATCATCAACACCCTGGAACTAGTCTGAAGTATAACACAGATAACACAGATTCTGACAATATGGTCTGAGTGCTTCCACATAGTGATCACAACGGCAGACAACCAGAGAATGACCAGCACCCAGTATATATAGCAAAGCGCCCTCCAGCGCCTCCCGTAAGTGCTGGACCAATGGGAAGTGGTAGAACCGTCAGCTGACCGGCCTAGTCAGCTGACTCCCTTCTGGCTGTCATATAAGTTCAGCCTCTCAGCGCGCGCGCGCGTCCTTCTGAACCTGTGTGGACTATCAGTCGCAGCCACACCAGTAAATTGTTGTAAAGCACCCGTCGCGCTGGACGCGGAATCCGCCGCACCGCTATCAAGGCATGCGGCGGTTTCTCCGTACTACTAGATGTACTAGACTACTAGATGTAGGCCTACGCGTGCCAACCG
The DNA here is from genome assembly GCF_040937935.1 of Hyperolius riggenbachi. Lineage (NCBI taxonomy): Eukaryota > Metazoa > Chordata > Amphibia > Anura > Hyperoliidae > Hyperolius > Hyperolius riggenbachi. The sequence continues at coordinate 152,607,627 of NC_090648.1, forward strand.
CGCGTTGGACGCGGAATCAGCCGCCTTGTTCTGAGTACATGCGGCGGCTTTTCCGCGTTTTCTCACAGTACCCCCCCCCCCTGAGGAGTGGACTCCGGACATCTCCGACCCGGTTTCTCAGGATGTAGGGTGTGAAATTCCTTCTTTAACTAATCCGCATGCATGCGGCAATCAGGTACCCATGTTCTTTCCTCAATGCCATAACCCTTCCAGTGAACCAAATACTGTACTGAGTTCTGCACTATACGTGAGTCTAAAATCTTTTCCACTTCATACTCAGGTTGGTCATCCACCATCACAGGAGGAGGAGGAGTGGAACCTACATGTACTGCTGGCTTAAGCAGGGATACATGGAACGATCTTACCCCACGCATGCTGGCAGGAAGATCAATGGCATAAGTGACATTGTTGATTTTTCTGGTTATCGGGAAAGGGCCCACAAATCTGGGTCCTAACTTGGG